>NW_026737931.1:0-29245 GCF_949786415.1 Peromyscus eremicus
GAGTGCTCTTTTCTCAAAAGCAGAGTGTGCTTCTTATAAGGCGAGCTAGCCTTTGTTTCCCAGTCCTAAATGGAGTTGAATCCCATGCAGTTTCTGGTCCTACAAGCAAGAGTTGATTTCTGGTAAGAAGAGTCACTATTGCGCTCCCATTGCCATACACAGTTCAAAGAGCACTCGCGTTTGTTCCCTTCAAGTACAGTGTATTGGACTGAAGAGGAGCTACTGTTCTTGTCAGTTTTTTAAGCAGAGTTGAACTAGATATGGCCTGTGTGTGTAGGAAGCACAGTTCTTTTGTTCTGAGCAAGCTCACTGTTCGGACCCCATAGGAAACACAGTAGAGTAGAAGAACGTTCTTTTCTCAAAAGCAGAGTGTATTTCTTGTAATGCGAGCTACCCTTTGTTTCCCAGTCCTAAATGGAGTTGAATCCCATGCAGTTTCTGGTCCTAAGAGGAAGAGTTGTTTTCTGGTAAGAAGAGTCACTATTGCGCTGCCATTGCCATACACAGGACAAATAGCACTGCTGTCTGTTCCCAGCAAGTACAGTGTATTGGACTGAAGAGGATCTACTGTTCTTGTAAGGTTCCTAAGCAGAATTGAACTAGATATGGCCCGTGTGTGTAGGAAGCACAGTTTTTTTGTTCTGAGCAAGCTCACTCTTTGGACCCCATAGAAAAAACAGTAGAGTAGAAGAGTGCTCTTTTTTCTAAAGCAGAGTGTATTTCTTGTAAGGCGAGCTCGCGTTTGTTTCCCAGTCCTAAATGGAGTTGAGTCACATGCAGTTTTTGATACTAGGAGCAAGAGTTGTTTTCTGGTAAGAAGAGTCACTATTGCGCTCCAATTGCCATACACAGTGCAAATAGCACTCACGTCTGTTCCCAGCAATTACAGTGTATTGGAATGAAGAGGAACTACTGTTCTTGTCAGGTTCCTAAGCAGAATTGAACTACATATGGCCATGTGTGTAGGAAGCACAGTTCCTTTGTTCTGAGCAAGCTCACTGTTCGGACCCTATAGGAAACACAGTAGAGTAGAAGAGTGCTCTTTTCTCAAAAGGAGAGTGTGCTTCTTGTAAGGCGAGCTAGTGTTTGTTTCCCAGTCCTAAATGGAGTTGAATCACATGCAGTTTCTGGTCCTACGAGCAAGAGTTGTTTTCTGGTAAGGAAAGTCACTATTGCACTCCCATTGCCATACACAGTGCAAAAAGCCCTGGTGTCTGTTCCCAGCAATTACAGTGTATCAGACTGAATAAGAGCTACTGTTCTTGTCAGTTTCTTAAGGAGAGTTGAACTAGATATGGCCCGTGTGTGTAGGAAGCACAGTTCTTTTGTTCTGAGCAAGCTCACTGTTCGGACCCCATAGGAAACACAACAGTGTAGAAGAGCGCTCTTTTCTCAAAAGCAGAGTGTGTTTCTTTTAAGGCGAGCTACCCTTTGTTTCCCAGTCATAAATGGAGTTGAATCCCATGCAGTTTCTGGTCCTAAGAGGAAGAGATGTTTTCTGGTAAGAAGAGTCATTATTGCCCTGCCATTGCCATACACAGGATAAATAGCACTGTTGTCTGTTCCCAGCAAGTACAGTGTATTGGACTGAAGAGGATCTACTGTTCTTGTCAGGTTCCTAAGCAGAATTGAACTACATATGGCCGTGTTTCTAGGATGCACAGTTTTTTTTGTTCTGAGCAAGCTCACCCTTTGAAACCCATAGGAAACACAGTAGAGTAGAAAAGTGCTCTTTTTTCTAAAGCAGAGTGTATGTCTTGTAAGGCGAGCTCGCGTTTGTTTCCCTGTCCTAAATGGAGTTGAATCCCTTGCAGTTTCTGGTCCTATGAGCAAGAGTTGTTTTCTGGTATCAAGAGTCACTATTGTGCTCCCATTGTCATACACAGGGCAAATAGCACTGGCGTCTGTTCCCAGCATGTACAGTGTATTGGACGGAAGAGGATCTACTGTTCTTGTCAGTTTCCTAAGCAGAATTGAGCTAGCTAAAGCCGTGTGTGTAGGAAGCACAATTCTTTTCTTCTGAGCAAGCTCACTGTTCGGACCCAATAGAAAACACCGGAGAGTAGAAGAGTGCCCTTTTCTCAAAAGCATAGTGTGTTTCTTGTCAGGCGAGCTAGCGTTTGTTTCCCTGTCCTAAATGGATTTGAATCACATGCAGTTTCTAGTCCTACGAGCAAGAGTTGTTTTCTGGTAAGGAAAGTCACTATTGCGCTCCCATTTCCATACACATTACAAACAGCACTCGCGTCTGTTCCCAGCAATTACAGTGTATTGGCCTGAATAGGAGCTACTGTTCTTGTCAGTTTCCTAAGCAGAGTTTAACTAGATATGGTCCGTGTGTGTAGGAAGCACATTTCTTTTATTCTGAGCAAGCGCACTGTTTGGACCCCATAGGAAACACAGTAGAGAAGAAGAGTGCTCTTTTCACAAAAGCAGAGTGTGTTTCTTGTAAGGCAAGCTAGCATTTGTTTCCCATTTTAAATGGAGTTGAATCCCATGAAATTTCTGATCCTACGAGCAATAGTTATTTTCTGGTAAGAAGAGTCACTATTGCGCTGCCATTGCCATACACGGTGCAAATAGCACTCCCGTCTGTTCCCAGCAAGTACAGTGTATTGGACTGAAGAGGATCTACTGTTCTTGTCAGCTTCCTAAGCAGAGTTGAACTAGATATGGCACGTGTGTGTAGGAAGCACAGTTGTGTTGTTCTGAGCAAGCTCACTGTTCGGACCCATAGGAAACACAGTAGAGTAGAAGAGTGCTCTTTTCTCAAAAGCAGAGTGTGTTTCTTGTAAGGCGAGCTAGCGTTTGTTTCCCAGTCCTAAATGGAGTTGATTCACATCCAGTTTTTGTTCCTACGAGCAAGAGTTGTTTTCTGTTAAGGAAAGTCACTATTGTGCTCCCATTGTCATACACAGGGCAAATAGCACTGGCGTCTGTTCGCAGCATGTACAGTGTATTGGACTGAAGAGGATCTACTGTTCTTGTCATTTTCCTAAGCAGAATTGAACTAGATATGGCGCGTGTGTGTAGGAAGCACAGTTCTTTTGTTCTAAGCAAGCTAACTGTTTAGGCCCTATAGGAAATACAATAGAGTAGAAGAGTGATCATTTCTCAAAAGCAGAGTGTGTTTCTTGTAAGGCGAGCTAGCGTTTGTTTCCTAGTCCTAAATGGAGTTGAATCACATGCAGTTTCTGGTCCTACGAGCAAGACTTGTTTTCTGGTAAGAAGAGTCACTATTGTGCACCCATTGCCCTACACAGTGCAAATAGCCCACGCGTCTGTTCCCAGCAAGTACAGTGTATTGGACTGAAGAGGAGCTACTGTTCTTGTCAGTTTCCTAAGCAGAGTTGAACTAGATATGATCCGTGTGTGTAGGAAGCACAGTTCTTTTGTTCTGAGCAAGCTCACTGTTTGAACCCCATAGGAAACACAGTAGAGTAGAAGAGTGCTCTTTTCTCAAAAGCAGAGTGTGCTTCTTATAAGGCGAGCTAGCCTTTGTTTCCCAGTCCTAAATGGAGTTGAATCCCATGCAGTTTCTGGTCCTACAAGCAAGAGTTGTTTTCTGGTAAGAAGAGTCACTATTGCGCTCCCATTGCCATACACAGTTCAAAGAGCACTCGCGTTTGTTCCCTTCAAGTACAGTGTATTGGACTGAAGAGGAGCTACTGTTCTTGTCAGTTTTTTAAGCAGAGTTGAACTAGATATGGCCTGTGTGTGTAGGAAGCACAGTTCTTTTGTTCTGAGCAAGCTCACTGTTCGGACCCCATAGGAAACCCAGTAGAGTAGAAGAGTCCTCTTTTCTCAAAAGCAGAGTGTGTTTCTTGTAAGGCGAGCTAGCGTTTGTTTCCCAGTCCTAAATGGAGTTGAATCCCATGTAGTTTCTGGTCCTAAGAGGAAGCGTTGTTTTCTGGTAAGAAGAGTCACTATTGCGCTGCCATTGCCATACACAGGACAAATAGCACTGCTGTCTGTTCCCAGCAAGTACAGTGTATTGGACTGAAGAGGATCTACTGTTCTTGTAAGGTTCCTAAGCAGAATTGAACTAGATATGGCCCGTGTGTGTAGGAAGCACAGTTTTTTTGTTCTGAGCAAGCTCACTCTTTGGACCCCGTAGAAAAAACAGTAGAGTAGAAGAGTGCTCTTTTTTCTAAAGCAGAGTGTATTTCTTGTAAGGCGAGCTCGCGTTTGTTTCCCAGTCCTAAATGGAGTTGAGTCACATGCAGTTTTTGATACTAGGAGCAAGAGTTGTTTTCTGGTAAGAAGAGTCACTATTGCGCTCCAATTGCCATACACAGTGCAAATAGCACTCACGTCTGTTCCCAGCAATTACAGTGTATTGGAATGAAGAGGAACTACTGTTCTTGTCAGGTTCCTAAGCAGAATTGAACTACATATGGCCATGTGTGTAGGAAGCACAGTTCTTTTGTTCTGAGCAAGCTCACTGTTCGGACCCTATAGGAAACACAGTAGAGTAGAAGAGTGCTCTTTTCTCAAAAGGAGAGTGTGCTTCTTGTAAGGCGAGCTAGCGTTTGTTTCCCAGTCCTAAATGGAGTTGAATCACATGCAGTTTCTGGTCCTACGAGCAAGAGTTGTTTTCTGGTAAGGAAAGTCACTATTGCACTCCCATTGTCATACACAGTGCAGAAAGCCCTGGTGTCTGTTCCCAGCAATTACAGTGTATCAGACTGAATAAGAGCTACTGTTCTTGTCAGTTTCTTAAGGAGAGTTGAACTAGATATGGCCCGTGTGTGTAGGAAGCACAGTTCTTATGTTCTGAGCAAGCTCACTGTTCTGGCCCTATAGGAAACACAGTAGAGTAGAAGAGTGCTCTTTTCTCAAAAGCAGAGTGTGTTTATTGTAAGGTGAGCTAGCGTTTGTTTCCCAGTCCTAAATGGAGTTGATTCACATCCAGTTTTTGTTCCTATGAGCAAGAGTTGTTTTCTGTTAAGGAAAGTCACTATTGTGCTCCCATTGTCATACACAGGGCAAATAGCACTGGCGTCTGTTCGCAGCATGTACAGTGTATTGGACTGAAGAGGATCTACTGTTCTTGTCATTTTCCTAAGCAGAATTGAACTAGATATGGCGCGTGTGTGTAGGAAGCACAGTTCTTTTGTTCTAAGCAAGCTAACTGTTTAGGCCCTATAGGAAATACAATAGAGTAGAAGAGTGATCATTTCTCAAAAGCAGAGTGTGTTTCTTGTAAGGCGAGCTAGCGTTTGTTTCCTAGTCCTAAATGGAGTTGAATCACATGCAGTTTCTGGTCCTACGAGCAAGACTTGTTTTCTGGTAAGAAGAGTCACTATTGTGCACCCATTGCCCTACACAGTGCAAATAGCACACGCGTCTGTTCCCAGCAAGTACAGTGTATTGGACTGAAGAGGAGCTACTGTTCTTGTCAGTTTCCTAAGCAGAGTTGAACTAGATATGATCCGTGTGTGTAGGAAGCACAGTTCTTTTGTTCTGAGCAAGCTCACTGTTTGAACCCCATAGGAAACACAGTAGAGTAGAAGAGTGCTCTTTTCTCAAAAGCAGAGTGTGCTTCTTATAAGGCGAGCTAGCCTTTGTTTCCCAGTCCTAAATGGAGTTGAATCCCATGCAGTTTCTGGTCCTACAAGCAAGAGTTGTTTTCTGGTAAGAAGAGTCACTATTGCGCTCCCATTGCCATACACAGTTCAAAGAGCACTCGCGTTTGTTCCCTTCAAGTACAGTGTATTGGACTGAAGAGGAGCTACTGTTCTTGTCAGTTTTTTAAGCAGAGTTGAACTAGATATGGCCTGTGTGTGTAGGAAGCACAGTTCTTTTGTTCTGAGCAAGCTCACTGTTCGGACCCCATAGGAAACACAGTAGAGTAGAAGAACGTTCTTTTCTCAAAAGCAGAGTGTATTTCTTGTAATGCGCGCTACCCTTTGTTTCCCAGTCCTAAATGGAGTTGAATCCCATGCAGTTTCTGGTCCTAAGAGGAAGAGTTGTTTTCTGGTAAGAAGAGTCACTATTGCGCTGCCATTGCCATACACAGGACAAATAGCACTGCTGTCTGTTCCCAGCAAGTACAGTGTATTGGACTGAAGAGGATCTACTGTTCTTGTAAGGTTCCTAAGCAGAATTGAACTAGATATGACCCGTGTGTGTAGGAAGCACAGTTTTTTTGTTCTGAGCAAGCTCACTCTTTGGACCCCATAGAAAAAACAGTAGAGTAGAAGAGTGCTCTTTTTTCTAAAGCAGAGTGTATTTCTTGTAAGGCGAGCTCGCGTTTGTTTCCCAGTCCTAAATGGAGTTGAGTCACATGCAGTTTTTGATACTAGGAGCAAGAGTTGTTTTCTGGTAAGAAGAGTCACTATTGCGCTCCAATTGCCATACACAGTGCAAATAGAACTCACGTCTGTTCCCAGCAATTACAGTGTATTGGAATGAAGAGGAACTACTGTTCTTGTCAGGTTCCTAAGCAGAATTGAACTACATATGGCCATGTGTGTAGGAAGCACAGTTCTTTTGTTCTGAGCAAGCTCACTGTTCGGACCCTATAGGAAACACAGTAGAGTAGAAGAGTGCTCTTTTCTCAAAAGGAGAGTGTGCTTCTTGTAAGGCGAGCTAGCGTTTGTTTCCCAGTCCTAAATGGAGTTGAATCACATGCAGTTTCTGGTCCTACGAGCAAGAGTTGTTTTCTGGTAAGGAAAGTCACTATTGCACTCCCATTGCCATACACAGTGCAAAAAGCCCTGGTGTCTGTTCCCAGCAATTACAGTGTATCAGACTGAATAAGAGCTACTGTTCTTGTCAGTTTCTTAAGGAGAGTTGAACTAGATATGGCCCGTGTGTGTAGGAAGCACAGTTCTTATGTTCTGAGCAAGCTCACTGTTCTGGCCCTATAAAAAACACAGTAGAGTAGAAGAGTGCTCTTTTCTCTAAAGCAGAGTGTGTTTCTTGTAAGGTGAGCTCGCGTTTGTTTCCCAGTCCTAAATGGAGTTGAGTCACATGCAGATTTGGTCCTATGAGCAAGAGTTGCTTTCTGGTAAGAAGAGTCACTATTGTGTTCCCATTGTCATACACAGGGCAAATAGCACTGGCGTCTGTTCCCAGCAAGTACAGTGTATTGGACTGAATAGGAGCTACTGTTCTTGTCAGTTTCCTCAGCAGAGTTGAACTAGATATGGTCCGTGTGTGTAGGAAGCACAGTTCTTTTGTTCTAGGCAAGCTCACTGTTTGGACCCCATAGGAAACACAGTAGAGTAGAAGAGTGCTCTTTTATCAAAAGCAGAGTGTGTTTCTTGTAAGGTGAGCTAGCGTTTGTTTCCCAGTTTTAAATGGAGTTGAATCACATGTACTTTCTGGTCCTACGAGTAAGAGTTGTTTTCATGTAAGAAGAGTCACTATTGTGTTCCCATTGTCATACACAGGGCAAATAGCACTGGCGTCTGTTCCCAGCAAGTACAGTGTATTGGACAGAAGAGAATCTACTGTTCTTGTCAGTTTACTAAGCCGAATTGAACTATATATGGCCGTGTGTGTAGGAAGCACAGTTCTTTTGTTCTGAGCAAGCTCACTGTTTGGACTCAATAGGAAACACAGTAGAATAAAAGAGTGGTCTTTTCTCAAAACCAGAGTGTGTTTCTTGTAAGGCGAGCTAGCGTTTATTTCGCAGTCCTAAATGGAGTTGAATCACATGCAGTTTCTGGTCCTACGAGCAAGAGTTGTTTTCTGGTAAGTAAAGTCACTATTGCATTCCCATTGCCATACACAGGGCAAATAGCACTGGCGTCTGTTCCCAGCAAGTACAGTGTATTGGACTGAATAGGAGCTACTGTTCTTGTCAGTTTCCTAAGCAGAGTTGAACTAGATATGATTCGTGTGTGTAGGAAGCACAGTTTTTTGTTCTGAGCAAGCTCACTCTTCGGAACCCATAAGAAACACAGTAGAGTAGAAGAATGCTCTTTTCTCAAAAGCAGAGTGTGTTTCTTGTAAGGAGAGCTAGCGTTTATTTCCCAGTTCTAAATGGAGTTGAATCACATGCAGTTTTCGGTCCTACGAGCAAGAGTTGTTTTCTGGTAAGGAAAGTCACTATTGAGCTCCCATTGCCATACACAGTCCAAATAGCACTGGCGTCTGTTCCCTGCAAGTACAGTGTATTGGACTGAAGAGGAGCTACTGTTCTTGTCAGTTTTTTAAGCAGAGTTGAACTAGATATGGCCCGTGTGTGTAGGAAGCACAGTTCTTTTGTTCTGAGCAAGCTCACTGTTCAGACCCCATAGGAAACACAATAGTGTAGAAGAGCGCTCTTTTCTCAAAAGCAGAGTGTGTTTCTTTTAAGGCGAGCTACCCTTTGCTTCCCAGTCATAAATGGAGTTGAATCCCATGCAGTTTCAGGTCCTAGGAGGAAGAGATGTTTTCTGGTAAGAAGAGTCATTATTGCCCTGCCATTGCCATACACAGGATAAATAGCACTGTTGTCTGTTCCCAGCAAGTACAGTGTATTGGACTGAAGAGGATCTACTGTTCTTGTCAGGTTCCTAAGCAGAATTGAACTACATATGGCCGTGTTTCTAGGATGCACAGTTTTTTTTGTTCTGAGCAAGCTCACCCTTTGAAACCCATAGGAAACACAGTAGAGTAGAAAAGTGCTCTTTTTTCTAAAGCAGAGTGTATGTCTTGTAAGGCGAGCTCGCGTTTGTTTCCCTGTCCTAAATGGAGTTGAATCCCTTGCAGTTTCTGGTCCTATGAGCAAGAGTTGTTTTCTGGTATCAAGAGTCACTATTGTGCTCCCATTGTCATACACAGGGCAAATAGCACTGGCGTCTGTTCCCAGCATGTACAGTGTATTGGACGGAAGAGGATCTACTGTTCTTGTCAGTTTCCTAAGCAGAATTGAGCTAGCTAAGGCCGTGTGTGTAGGAAGCACAATTCTTTTCTTCTGAGCAAGCTCACTGTTCGGACCCAATAGGAAACACCGGAGAGTAGAAGAATGCCCTTTTCTCAAAAGCATAGTGTGTTTCTTGTCAGGCGAGCTAGCGTTTGTTTCCCTGTCCTAAATGGATTTGAATCACATGCAGTTTCTAGTCCTACGAGCAAGAGTTGTTTTCTGGTAAGGAAAGTCACTATTGCGCTCCCATTTCCATACACATTACAAACAGCACTCGCATCTGTTCCCAGCAATTACAGTGTATTGGCCTGAATAGGAGCTACTGTTCTTGTCAGTTTCCTAAGCAGAGTTTAACTAGATATGGTCCGTGTGTGTAGGAAGCACATTTCTTTTATTCTGAGCAAGCGCACTGTTTGGACCCCATAGGAAACACAGTAGAGAAGAAGAGTGCTCTTTTCACAAAAGCAGAGTGTGTTTCTTGTAAGGCAAGCTAGCATTTGTTTCCCATTTTAAATGGAGTTGAATCCCATGAAATTTCTGATCCTACGAGCAATAGTTATTTTCTGGTAAGAAGAGTCACTATTGCGCTGCCATTGCCATACACGGTGCAAATAGCACTCCCGTCTGTTCCCAGCAAGTACAGTGTATTGGACTGAAGAGGATCTACTGTTCTTGTCAGTTTCCTAAGCAGAGTTGAACTAGATATGGCACGTGTGTAGGAAGCACAGTTGTTTTGTTCTGAGCAAGCTCACTGTTCGGACCCATAGGAAACACAGTAGAGTAGAAGAGTGCTCTTTTCTCAAAAGCAGAGTGTGTTTATTGTAAGGCGAGCTAGCGTTTGTTTCCCAGTCCTAAATGGAGTTGATTCACATCCAGTTTTTGTTCCTACGAGCAAGAGTTGTTTTCTGTTAAGGAAAGTCACTATTGTGCTCCCATTGTCATACACAGGGCAAATAGCACTGGCGTCTGTTCGCAGCATGTACAGTGTATTGGACTGAAGAGGATCTACTGTTCTTGTCATTTTCCTAAGCAGAATTGAACTAGATATGGCGCGTGTGTGTAGGAAGCACAGTTCTTTTGTTCTAAGCAAGCTAACTGTTTAGACCCTATAAAAAATACAATAGAGTAGAAGAGTGATCATTTCTCAAAAGCAGAGTGTGTTTCTTGTAAGGCGAGCTAGCGTTTGTTTCCTAGTCCTAAATGGAGTTGAATCACATGCAGTTTCTGGTCCTACGAGCAAGACTTGTTTTCTGGTAAGAAGAGTCACTATTGTGCACCCATTGCCCTACACAGTGCAAATAGCACACGCGTCTGTTCCCAGCAAGTACAGTGTATTGGACTGAAGAGGAGCTACTGTTCTTGTCAGTTTCCTAAGCAGAGTTGAACTAGATATGATCCGTGTGTGTAGGAAGCACAGTTCTTTTGTTCTGAGCAAGCTCACTGTTTGAACCCCATAGGAAACACAGTAGAGTAGAAGAGTGCTCTTTTCTCAAAAGCAGAGTGTGCTTCTTATAAGGCGAGCTAGCCTTTGTTTCCCAGTCCTAAATGGAGTTGAATCCCATGCAGTTTCTGGTCCTACAAGCAAGAGTTGTTTTCTGGTAAGAAGAGTCACTATTGCGCTCCCATTGCCATACACAGTTCAAAGAGCACTCGCGTTTGTTCCCTTCAAGTACAGTGTATTGGACTGAAGAGGAGCTACTGTTCTTGTCAGTTTTTTAAGCAGAGTTGAACTAGATATGGCCTGTGTGTGTAGGAAGCACAGTTCTTTTGTTCTGAGCAAGCTCACTGTTCGGACCCCATAGGAAACACAGTAGAGTAGAAGAACGTTCTTTTCTCAAAAGCAGAGTGTATTTCTTGTAATGCGAGCTACCCTTTGTTTCCCAGTCCTAAATGGAGTTGAATCCCATGCAGTTTCTGGTCCTACGAGCAAGAGTTTTTTTCTGGTAAGGAAAGTCACTATTGCGCTCCCATTTCCATACTCAGTGCAAATAGCACTCGCGTCTTTTCCCAGCTAGTACAGTGTATTGGACTGAATTAGAGCTACAGTTCTTGTCAGTTTCCTAAGCAGAACTGAACTAGATATGGCCATGTGTGCAGGAAGCACAGTTCTTTTGTTCTGAGCAAGCTCACTGTTCTGGCCCTATAGGAAACACAGTAGAGTAGAAGAGTGCTCTTTTCTCAAAAGCAGAGTGTGTTTCTTGTAAGGTGAGCTAGCGTTTGTTTCCCAGTCCTAAATGGAGTTGAATCACATGCAGTTTTTGGTCCTACGAGCAAGAGTTGTTTTCTGGTAAGGAAAGTCACTATTGTGCTCCCATTTCCATACACAGTGCAAATAGCACTCGCGTCTGTTCCCAGCAAGTACAGTGTATTGGACTGAAGCGAAGCTACTGTTCTTGTCAGTTTCCTAAGCAGAGTTGAACTAGATATGGCCCCTGTGTGTAGGAAGCACAGTTCTTTTGTTCTGAGCAAGCTCACTATTCGGACCTCATAGGAAACACAGTAGAGTAGAAGAGTGCTCTTTTCTCAAAAGCAGAGTGTGTTTCTTGTAAGGCGAGTTAGTGTTTGTTTCCCAGTCAGAATTGGAGTTGAATCTTATGCAGTTTCTGGTCCTATGAGCAAGAGTTGTTTTCTGATAAGAAGAGTCACTATTGTGCTCCTATTGCCATACACAGTGCAAATAGCACTCGCGTGTGTTTCCAGCTAGTCTAGTGTATTGGACTAAAGAGGAGCTTCTGTTCTTGTCAGTTTCCTAAGCAGAGTTGAACTAGATATGGCCCCTGTGTGTAGGAAGCACAGTTCATTTGTTCAGAGCAAGCTCACTGTTCGGACCTCATAGGATACACAGTAGAGTAGAAGAGTGCTCATTTCTCAAAAGCAGAGTGTGTTTCTTGTAAGGCGAGCTAGCGTTTGTTTCCCAGTCCTAAATGGGGTTGAATCACATGCAGTCTCTTGTCCTACGAGCAAGAGTTGTTTTCTGGTAAGAAGAGTCACTATTGCGCTCCCATTGTCATACACAGGGCAAATAGGACTGGTGTCTGTTCCCAACATGTACAGTGTATTGGACTGAAGAGGAGCTACTGTTCTTGTCAGTTTCCTAAGCAGAATTGAACTAGATATGGCCATGTGTGTAGGAAGCACAGTTCTTTTGTTCTGAGCAAGCTCACTGTTCTGGTCTTATAGGAAACACAGTAGAGTGGAAGAGTGCTCTTTTCTCAAAAGCAGAGTGTGTTTCTTGTAAGGCGAGTTAGCGTTTGTTTCCCAGTCCTAAATGGAGTTGAATCACATGCAGTTTTTGGTCCTACGAGCAAGAGTTGTTTTCTGGTAAGGAAAGTCACTATTGTGCTCCCATTTCCATACACAGTGCAAAAAGCACTCGCGTCTGTTCCCAGCAAGTACAGTGTATTGGACTGAAGCAGAGCTACTGTTCTTGTCAATTTCCTAAGCAGAGTTGAACTAGATGTGGCCTGTGTGTGTAGGAAGCACAGTTCTTTTGTTCTGAGCAAGCTCACTATTCGGACCCCATAGGAAACACAGTAGAGTAGAAGAGTGCTCTTTTCTCAAAAGCAGAGTGTGTTTCTTGTAAGGCGAGTTAGTGTTTGTTTCCCAGTCAGAATTGGAGTTGAATCCCATGCAGTTTCTGGTCCTATGAGCAAGAGTTGTTTTCTGATAAGAAGAGTCACTATTGTGCTCTTATTGCCATACACAGTGCAAATAGCACTCGCGTCTGTTCCCAGCAAGTACAGTGTATTGGACTGAAGAGGAGCTACTGTTCTTGTCAGTTTCCTAAGCAGAGTTGAACTAGATATGGCCCGTGTGTGTAGGAAGCACAGTTCTTTTGTTCTGAGCTAGCTCACTGTTCGAACCCCATAGGAAACACAGTAGAGTAGAAGAGTGGTCTTTTCTCAAAAGCAGAGTGTGTTTCTTGTAAGGCGAGCTAGCAATTGTTTTCCAGTCAGAAATGGAGTTGAATCACATCCAGGTTTTGGTCCTATGAGCAAGAGTTGTTTTCTGGTAAGGAAAGTCACTATTGCGCTCCCATTGCCATACACAGTGCAAATAGGTCTCGCGTCTGTTCCCAGCAAGTACAGTGTATTGGACTAAAGAGGAGCTACTGTTCTTGTCAGTTTCCTAAGCAGAGTTGAACTAGATATGGCCCGTGTGTGTAGGAAGCACAGTTCTTTTTTCTGAGCAAGCTCAATGTTCGCACGCCATGGGAAACACAGTAGAGTAGAAGAGTGCTCTTTTCTCAAAAGGAGAGTGTGTTTCTTGTAAGGCGAGCTAGCGTTTGTTTCCCAGTCCTAAATGGAGTTGAATCACATGCAGTTTTTGGTCCTACAATCAAGAGTTGTTTTCTGGTAAGGAAAGTCACTATTGTGCTCCCATTGGCATACACAGTGCAAATAGCACTGGCGTCTGTTCCCAGCAAGTACAGAGTATTGGACTGAAGAGAAGCTACTGTTCTTGTCGGTTTCCTAAGCAGAGTTGAACTAGATATTGCCCTTGTGTGTAGGAAGCACAGTTCTTTTGTTCTGAGCAAACTCACTGTTCTGGCCTTATGGGAAACCAGTAGAGTAGAAGAGTGCTCTTTTCTCAAAAGCAGAGTGTGTTTCTTGTGAGGCTAGCTAGTGTTTGTTTCCCAGTCAGAAATGGAGTTGAATCCCATGCAGTTTCTGGTCCTACGAGCAAGAATTGTTTTCTGATAAGAAGAGTCACTATTGCGCTCCCATTGTGATACAGAGGGCAAATAGAACTGGGGTCTGTTCCCAGCATGTACAGTGTATTGGACTGAAGAGGAGCTACTGTTCTTGTCAATTTCCTAAGCAGAGTAGAACTAGATATGGCCCGTGTGTGTAGGAAGCACAGTTCTTTTGTTCAGAGCAAGCTCACTGTTCGGACCCCTTAGGATACACAGTAGAGTAGAAGAGTGCTCTTTTCTCAAAAGCAGAGTGTGTTTCTTGTAAGGCGAGCTAGCTTTTGTTTCTCAGTCGTAAATGGGGTTGAATCACATGCAATCTCTTGTCCTACGAGCAAGAGTTGTTTTCTGGTAAGAAGAGTCACTATTGCGCTCCCACTGTCATACACAGGGCAAATAGCACTGGCATCTGTTCCCAGCATGTACAGTCAGTGTATTGGACTGAAGAGGAGCTACTGTTCTTGTCAGTTTCCTAAGCAGAATTGAACTAGATATGGCCATGTGTGTAGGAAGCACAGTTCTTTTGTTCTGAGCAAGCTCACTGTTCTGGCCCTATAGGAAACACAGTAGAGTAGAAGAGTGCTCTTTTCTCAAAAGCAGAGTGTGTTTCTTGTAAGGCGAGCTAGCGTTTGTTTCCCAGTCCTAAATGGAGTTGAATCACATGCAGTTTTTGGTCCTACGAGCAAGAGTCGTTTTCTGGTAAGGAAAGTCACTATTGTGCTCCCATTTCCATACACAGTGCAAATAGCACTCGCGTCTGTTCCCAGCAAGTACAGTGTATTGGACTGAAGCGGAGCTACTGTTCTTGTCAGTTTCCTAAGCAGAGTTGAACTAGATATGGCCCCTGTGTGTAGGAAGCACAGTTCTTTTGTTCTGAGCAAGCTCACTATTCAGACCCCATAGGAAACACTGTTGAGTAGAAGAGTGCTCTTTTCTCAAAAGCAGAGTGTGTTTCTTGTAAGGCGAGTTAGTGTTTGTTTCCCAGTCAGATTTGGAGTTGAATCTTATGCAGTTTCTGGTCCTATGAGCAAGAGTTGTTTTCTGATAAGAAGAGTCACTATTGTGCTCCTATTGCCATACACAGTGCAAATAGCACTCACGTCTGTTCCCAGCTAGTACAGTGTATTGGACTGAAGAGGAGCTACCGTTCTTGTCAGTTTCCTAAGCAGAGTTGAACTAGATATGGCCCGTTTGTGTAGGAAGCACAGTTCTTTTGTTCTGAGCTAGCTCACTGTTCCTACCCCATAGGAAACACAGTAGAGTAGATGAGTGCTCTTTTCTCAAAAGCAGAGTGTGTTTCTTGTAAGGCGAGCTAACGATTGTTTCCCAGTCAGAAATGGAGTTGAATGACATCCAGTTTTTGGTCCTAGGAGCAAGAGTTGTTTTCTGGTAAGGAAAGTCACTATTGCGCTCCCATTGCCATACACAGTGCAAATAGGACGCGCGTGTGTTCCCAGCAAGTACAGTGTATTGGACTGAAGAGGAGCTACTGTTCTTGTCAGTTTCCTAAGCAGAGTTGAACTAGATATGGCCCGTGTGTGTAGGAAGCACAGTTCTTTTGTTCTGAGCAAGCTCACTATTCATACCCCATTGGAAACACAGTGGAGTAGAAGAGTGGTCTTTTCTCAAAAGCAGAGTGTGTTTCTTGTAAGGCGAGCTAGCGATTGATTTCCAGTCAGAAATGGAGTAGAATCACATCCAGTTTTTGGTCCTATGAGCAAGAGTTATTTTCTGGTAAGGAAAGTCACTATTGCGCTCCCATTGCCATACACAGTGCAAATAGGTCTCGCGTCTGTTCCAAGCAAGTACAGTGTATTGGACTGAAGAGGAGCTACTGTTCTTGTCAGTTTCCTAAGCAGAGTTGAACTAGATATGGCCCGTGTGTGTAGGAAGCACAGTTCTTTTGTTCTGAGCAAGCTCAATGTTCGCACGCCATGGAAAACACAGTAGAGTAGAAGAGTGCTCTTTTCTCAAAAGCAGAGTGTGTTTCTTGTAAGGCGAGCTAGCGTTTGTTTCCCAGTCCTAAATGGAGTTGAATCACATGCAGTTTTTGGTCCTTCGAGCAAGAGTTGTTTTCTGGTAAGGAAAGTCACTATTGTGCTCCCATTGGCATACACAGTGCAAATAGCACTGGCGTCTGTTCCCAGCAAGTACAGTGTATTGGACTGAAGAGAAGCTACTGTTCTTGTCAGTTTACTAAGCAGAGTTGAACTAGATATTGCCCTTGTGTGTAGGAAGCACAGTTCTTTTGTTCTGAGCAAACTCACTGTTCTGGCCTTATGGGAAACCAGTAGAGTAGAAGAGTGCTCTTTTCTCAAAAGCAGAGTGTGTTCCTTGTGAGGCTAGCTAGTGTTTGTTTCCCAGTCAGAAATGGAGTTGAATCCCATGCAGTTTCTGGTCCTACGAGCAAGAGTTGTTTTCTGATAAGAAGAGTCACTATTGCGCTCCCATTGTCATACAGAGGGCAAATAGAACTGGGGTCTGTTCCCAGCATGTACAGTGTATTGGACTGAAGAGGAGCTACTGTTCTTGTCAATTTCCTAAGCAGAGTAGAACTAGATATGGCCCGTGTGTGTAGGAAGCACAGTTCTTTTGTTCAGAGCAAGCTCACTGTTCGGACCCCATAGGATACACAGTAGAGTAGAAGAGTGCTCTTTTCTCAAAAGCAGAGTGTGTTTCTTGTAAGGCGAGCTAGCGTTTGTTTCCAAGTCGTAAATGGGGTTGAATCACATGCAATCTCTTGTCCTACGAGCAAGAGTTGTTTTCTGGTAAGAAGAGTCACTATTGCGCTCCCATTGTCAAACACAGGGCAAATAGCACTGGCATCTGTTCCCAGCATGTACAGTCAGTGTATTGGACTGAAGAGGAGCTACTGTTCTTGTCAGTTTCCTAAGCAGAATTGAACTAGATATGGCCATGTGTGTAGGAAGCACAGTTCTTTTGTTCTGAGCAAGCTCACTGTTCTGGCCCTATAGGAAACACAGTAGAGTAGAAGAGTGCTCTTTTCTCAAAAGCAGAGTGTGTTTCTTGTAAGGCGAGGTAGCTTTTGTTTCCCAGTCCTAAATGGAGTTGAATCACATGCAGTTTTTGGTCCTACGATCAAGAGTTGTTTTCTGGTAAGGAAAGTCACTATTGTGCTCCCATTTCCATACACAGTGCAAATAGCACTCGCGTCTGTTCCCAGCAAGTACAGTGTATTGGACTGAAGCGGAGCTACTGTTCTTGTCAGTTTCCTAAGCAGAGTTGAACTAGATATGGCCCCTGTGTGTAGGAAGCACAGTTCTTTTGTTCTGAGCAAGCTCACTATTCGGACCCCATAGGAAAGACTGTTGAGTAGAAGAGTGCTCTTTTCTCAAAAGCAGAGTGTGTTTCTTGTAAGGCGAGTTAGTGTTTGTTTCCCAGTCAGATTTGGAGTTGAATCACATGCAGTTTCTGGTCCTATGAGCAAGAGTTGTTTTCTGATAAGAAGAGTCACTATTGTGCTCCTATTGCCATACACAGTGCAAATAGCACTCGCGTCTGTTCCCAGCTAGTACAGTGTATTGGACTGAAGAGGAGCTACCGTTCTTGTCAGTTTCCTAAGCAGAGTTGAACTAGATATGGCCCGTGTGTGTAGGAAGCACAGTTCTTTTGTTCTGAGCTAGCTCACTGTTCGTACCCCATAGGAAACACAGTAGAGTAGATGAGTGCTCTTTTATCAAAAGCAGAGTGTGTTTCTTGTAAGGCGAGCTAACGATTGTTTCCCAGTCAGAAATGGAGTTGAATGACATCCAGTTTTTGGTCCTAGGAGCAAGAGTTGTTTTCTTGTAAGGAAAGTCACTATTGCGCTCCCATTGCCATACACAGTGCAAATAGGACTCGCGTCTGTTCCCAGCAAGTACAGTGTATTGGACTGAAGAGGATCTACTGTTCTTGTCAGTTTCCTAAGCAGAGTTGAACTAGATATGTCCCGTGTGTGTAGGAAGCACAATTCTTTTGTTCTGAGAAAACTCACTGTTCTGGCACTATAGGAAACACAGTAGAGTAGAAGAGTGGTCTTTTCTCAAAAGCAGAGTGTGTTTCTTGTAAGGCGAGCTAGCGTTTGTTTCCCAGTCCTAAATGGAGTTGAATCACATGCAGTTTTTTGTGCTACGAGCAAGAGTTGTTTTCTGGTAAGGAAAGTCACTATTGCGCTCCCATTTCCATACTCAGTTCAAATAGCACTCGCGTTTTTTCCCAGCTAGTACAGTGTATTGGACTGAATTAGAGCTACTGTTCTTGTCAGTTTCCTAAGCAGAATTGAACTAGATATTGCCATGTGTGTAGGAAGCACAGTTCTTTTGTTCTGAGCAAGCTCACTGTTCTGGCCCTATAGGAAACACAGTAGAGTAGAAGAGTGCTCTTTTCTCAAAAGCAGAGTGTGTTTCTTGTAAGGCGAGTTAGTGTTTGTTTCCCAGTCAGAATTGGAGATGAATCTTATGCAGTTTCTGGTCCTATGAGCAAGAGTTGTTTTCTGATAAGAAGAGTCACTATTGTGCTCCTATTGCCATACACAGTGCAAATAGCACTCGCGTGTGTTCCCAGCTAGTACAGTGTATTGGACTAAAGTGGAGCTACTGTTCTTGTCAGTTTCCTAAGCAGAGTTGAACTAGATATGGCCCCTGTGTGTAGGAAGCACAGTTCTTTTGTTCTGAGCAAGCTCACTATTCGGACCCCATAGGAAACACAGTAGAGTAGAAGAGTGCTCTTTTCTCAAAAGCAGAGTGTTTTTCTTGTAAGGCGAGTTAGTGTTTGTTTCCCAGTCAGAATTGGAGTTGAATCTTATGCAGTTTCTGGTCCTATGAGCAAGAATTGTTTTCTGATAAGAAGAGTCACTATTGTGCTCCTATTGCCATACACAGTGCAAATAGCACTCGCGTCGTTCCCAGCTAGTACAGTGTATTGGACTGAAGAGGAGCTACCGTTCTTGTCAGTTTCCTAAGCAGAGTTGAACTAGATATGGCCTGTGTGTGTAGGAAGCACAGTTCTTTTGTTCTGAGCTAGCTCACTGTTCGTACCCCATAGGAAACACAGTAGAGTAGAAGAGTGCTCTTTTCTCAAAAGCAGAGTGTGTTTCTTGTAAGGCGAGTTAGTGTTTGTTTTTCCAGTCAGAATTGGAGTTGAATCTTATGCAGTTTCTGGTCCTATGAGCAAGAGTTGTTTTCTGATAAGAAGAGTCACTATTGTGCTCCTATTGCCATACACAGTGCAAATAGCACTCGCGTCTGTTCCCAGCTAGTACAGTGTATTGGACTGAAGAGGAGCTACCGTTCTTGTCAGTTTCCTAAGCAGAGTTGAACTAGATATGGCCCGTGTGTGTAGGAAGCACAGTTCTTTTGTTCTGAGCTAGCTCACTGTTCTTACCCCATAGGAAACACAGTAGAGTAGAAGAGTGCTCTTTTCTCAAAAGCAGAGTGTGTTTCTTGTAAGGCGAGCTAGCGATTGTTTCCCAGTCAGAAATGGAGTTGAATGACATCCAGTTTTTGGTCCTAGGAGCTAGAGTTGTTTTCTGGTAAGGAAAGTCACTATTGCGCTCCCATTGCCATACACAGTGCAAATAGGACTCGCGTCTGTTCCTAGCAAGTACAGTGTATTGGACTAAAGAGGAGCTACTGTTCTTGTCAGTTTCCTAAGCAGAGTTGAACTAGATATGGCCTGTGTGTGTAGGAAGCACAGTTCTTTTGTTCTGAGCAAGCTCAATGTTCACACGCCACAGGAAACACAGTAGAGTAGAAGAGTGCTCTTTTCTCAAAAGCAGAGTTTTTTTCTTGTAAGGCGAGTTAGTGTTTGTTTCCCAGTCAGAATTGGAGTTGAATCTTATGCAGTTTCTGGTCCTATGAGCAAGAATTGTTTTCTGATAAGAAGAGTCACTATTGTGCTCCTATTGCCATACACAGTGCAAATAGCACTCGCGTCGTTCCCAGCTAATACAGTGTATTGGACTGAAGAGGAGCTACCGTTCTTGTCAGTTTCCTAAGCAGAGTTGAACTAGATATGGCCCGTGTGTGTAGGAAGCACAGTTCTTTAGTTCTGAGCTAGCTCACTGTTCGTACCCCATAGGAAACACAGTAGAGTAGAAGAGTGCTCTTTTCTCAAAAGCAGAGTGTGTTTCTTGTAAGGTGAGCTAGCGATTGTTTCCCAGTCAGAAATGGAGTTGAATGACATCCAGTTTTTGGTCCTAGGAGCTAGAGTTGTTTTCTGGTAAGGAAAGTCAGTATTGTGCTCCCATTGCCATACACAGTGCAAATAGGACTCGCGTCTGTTCCTAGCAAGTACAGTGTATTGGACTAAAGAGGAGCTACTGTTCTTGTCAGTTTCCTAAGCAGAGTTGAACTAGATATGGCCCGTGTGTGTAGGAAGCACAGTTCTTTTGTTCTGAGCAAGCTCAATGTTCGCACGCCATAGGAAACACAGTAGAGTAGAAGAGTGCTCTTTTCTCAAAAGCAGAGTGTGTTTCTTGTAAGGCGAGCTAGTGTTTGTTTCCCAGTCAGAAATGGAGTTGAATCCCATGCAGTTTCTGGTCCTATGAGCAAGAGTTGTTTTCAGGTAAGAAGAGTCACTATTCTGCTCCAATTTTCATACACAGGACAAATAGCACTGTTGTCTGTTCCCAGCAAGTACAGTGTTTTGGACTGAAGAGGATCTACTGTTTATGTCATTTTCCTAAGCAGATTTGAACTAGATGTGGCGTGTGTGTGTAGGAAGCACAGTTCTTTTGTTCTAGGCAAGCTAACTGTTTTGGCCCTATAGGAAACACAGTAGAGTAGAAGAGTGATCATTTCTCAAAAGCAGAGTGTGTTTCTTGTAAGGCGAGCTAGCGTTTGTTTCCCAGTTTTAAATGGAGTTGAATCACATGCAGTTTCTTGTCCTAAGAGCAAGAGTTGTTTTCTGGTAAGGAAAGTCACTATTGCACTCCCATTGCCATACACAGTGCAAATAGCACTCGCGTCTGTTCCCAGCAAGTACAGTGTATAGGACAGAAGAGGAGGTACGGTTCTTGTCAGTTTCCTAAGCAGAGTTGAACAGGATATGGCCCGTGTGTGTAGGAAGCACAAATCTTTTGTTCTGAGCAAGCTCACTGTTCGGACCCATAAGAAACGCAGTAGAGTAGAAGAGTGCTCTTTTCTCAAAATCAGAGTGTGTTTCTTGTAAGGCGAGCTAGCGTTTGTTTCCCAATCCTAAATGGAGTTGAATCACATGCAGTTTCTGGTCCTAGGAGCAAGAGTTGTTTTCTGGTAAGAAGAGTCACTATTGTGCTCCCAATGTCATACACAGGGCAAATAGCTCTGTCGTCTGTTCCCAGCATGTACAGTGTATTGGACTGAAGAGGATCTACTGTTCTTGTCAGTTTCCTAAGCAGAGTTGAACTAGATATGGCCCGTGTGTGTAGGAAGCACAAATCTTTTGTTCTGAGCAAGCTCACTGTTCGGACCCATAGGAAACGCAGTAGAGTAGAAGAGTGCTCTTTTCTCAAAATCAGAGTGTGTTTCTTGTAAGGCGAGCTAGCATTTGTTTCCCAATCCTAAATGGAGTTGAATCACATGCAGTTTCTGGTCCTAGGAGCAAGAGTTGTTTTCTGGTAAGAAGAGTCACTATTGTGCTCCCAATGTCATACACAGGGCAAATAGCTCTGTCGTCTGTTCCCAGCATGTACAGTGTATTGGACTGAAGAGGAGCTACCGTTCTTGTCAGTTTCCTAAGCAGAGTTGAACTAGATATGGCCCTGTGTGTAGGAAGCACATTTCTTTTGTTCTGAGCAAGCTCACTGTTCTGGCCCTATAGGAAACACAGTAGAGTAGAAGAGTGCTCTTTTCTCAAAAGCAGAGTGTGTTTCTTGTAAGGTGAGCTAGCGTTTGTTTCCCAGTCCTAAATGGAGTTGAATCACATGCAGTTTCTTGTCCTACGAGCAAGAGATGTTTTCTGGTAAGAAGAGTCACTATTGCGTTCCCTTTGTCATACACAGGGCAAATAGCACTGGCGTCTGTTCCCAGCATGTACAGTGTATTGGACTGAAGAGGATCTACTGTTCTTTTCAGTTTCCTAAGCAGTATTGAACTAGATATGGCCGTATTTGTATGAAGCACAGTTCTTTTGTTCAGAGCAGGCTCACTGTTCGGACCCTATAGGAAACACAGTAGAGAAGAAGAGTGCTCTTTTCTCAAAAGCAGAGTGTGTTTCTTGTAAGGTGAGCTAGCGTTTGTTTCCCATTCCTAAATGGAGTTGAATCACATGCAGTTTTTGGTCCTACGAGCAAGAGTTGTTTTCTGGTAAGAAAGTCACTATTGCTCTCCCACTGCCATACACGGTGCAAATAGCACTCGCGTCTGTTCCCAGCAAGTACAGTGTATTGGACTGAAGAGGAGCTACTTTTCTTGTCAGTTTCCTAAGCAGAGTTGAACTAGATATGGCCCGTGTGTGTAAGGATCACAGTTCTTTTGTTCTGAGCAAGCTCACTCTTTGGACACCATAGGAAACACAGTAGAGTAGAAGAGTGCTCTTTTTTCAAAAGCAGAGTGTGTTTCTTGTAAGGAGAGCTAGCGTTTGTTTCCCAATCAGAAATGGAGTTGAATCCCATGCAGTTTCTGCTCCTACGAGCAAGAGTTGTTTTCTGAAAAGAAGCGTCACTATTGCGTTCCTATTGCCATACACAGTGCAAATAGCACTGGCGTCTGTACCCAGCAAGTACAGTGTATTGGACTGAAGAGGAGCTACTGTTCTTGTCAGTTTCCTAAGCAGAGTTGAACTAGATATGGCCCGTGTGTGTAGGAAGCACAGTTCTTTTGTTCTGAGCAAGCTCACTGTTCAGACACCATAGGACACAGTAGAGTAGAAGAGTGCACTTTTCTCAAAAGCAGAGTATGTTTCTTGTAAGGCGAGCTAGCGTTTGTTTCCAAATCCTAAATGGAGTTGAATCACATGCAGTTTTTGGTCCTACGAGCAAGAGTTGTTTTCTGGTAAGGAAAGTCACTATTGCTCTCCCACTGCCATACACGGTGCAAATAGCACTCGCGTCTGTTCCCAGCAAGTACAGTGTATTGGACTGAAGAGGAGCTACTTTTCTTGTCAGTTTCCTAAGCAGAGTTGAATTAGATATGGCCCGTGTGTGTAGGAATCACAGTTCTTTTGTTCTGAGCAAGCTCACTCTTCAGACCCCATAGGAAACACAGTAGAGTAGAAGAGTGCTCTTTTCTCAAAAGCAGAGTATGTTTCTTGTAAGGCGAGCTAGCGTTTGTTTCCCAGTCCTAAATGGAGTTGAATCACATGCAGTTTCTTGTCCTACGAGCAAGAGTTGTTTTCTGGTAAGAAGAGTCACTATTGCGCTCCCATTGTCATACACAGGGCAAATAGCACTGGCGTCTGTTCCCAGCATTTTCAGTGTATTGGACTGAAGACGATCTACTGTTCTTTTCAGTTTCCTAAGTAGAATTGAACTAGATATGGCCGTATTTGTAGGAAGCACAGTTCTTTTGTTCTGAGCAAGCTCACTGTTCTGGCCCTATAGGAAACACAGTAGAGTAGAAGAGTGCTCTTTTCTCAAAAGCAGAGTGTGTTTCTTGTAAGGTGAGCTAGCGTTTGTTTCCCAGTCCTAAATGGAGTTGAATCACATGCAGTTTCTTGTCCTACGAGCAAGAGTTGTTTTCTGGTAAGGAAAGTCACTTTTGTGCTCCCATTTCCATACACAGTACAAATAGCACTCCCGTCTGTTCCCAGCAAGTACAGTGTATTGGACTGAAGAGGAGCTACTGTTCTTGTCAGTTTCCTAGGTAGAATTGAACTAGATATGGCCCGTGTGTAGGAAGCACAATTCTTTTGTTCTGAGCAAGCTCACTGTTCGGATCCCATAGGATACACCGTAGAGTAGAAGAGTGCTCTTTTCTCAAAAGCAGAGTGTGTTTCTTGTAAGGCGAGCTAGCGTTTGTTTCCCAGTCCTAAATGGAGTTGAATCACATGCGGTTTCATGTCCTAAGAGCAAGAGTTGTTTTCTGGTAAGAAGAGTCACTATTGCGCTCCCATTGTCACACACTGGGCAAATAGCACTGGCGTCTGTTCCCAGCATGTACAGTGTATTGGACTGAAGAGGATCTACTGTTCTTGTCAGTTTCCTAAGCAGAATTGAACTAGATATGGCCGTATTTGTAGGGAGCACAGTTCTTTTGTTCTGAGAAAACTCACTGTTCTGGCCCTATAGGAAACACAGTAGAGTAGAAGTGTGTTCTTTTCTCAAAAGCAGAGTGTGTTTCTTGTAAGGCGAGCTAGCGTTTGTTTCCCAGTCCTAAATGGAGTTGAATCACATGCAGTTTTTGGTCCTACGAGCAAGAGTTGTTTTCTGGTAAGGAAAGTCACTATTGTGCTCCCATTTCCATACACAGTGCAAATAGCACTCGCGTCTGTTTCCAGCAAGTACAGTGTATTGGACTGAAGCAAAGCTACTGTTCTTGTCAGTTTCCTGAGCAGAGTTGAAATAGATATGGCCCCTGTGTGTAGGAAGCACAGTTCTTTTGTTTTGAGCAAGCTCACTGTTCGGACCCCATAGGAAACACAGTAGAGTAGAAGAGTGCTCTTTTCTCAAAAGCAGAGTGTGTTTCTTGTAAGGTGAGCTAGCGTTTGTTCCCCAGTCCTAAATAGAGTTGAATCACATGCAGTTTCTTGTCCTACGAGCAAGAGATGTTTTCTGGTAAGAAGAGACACTCTTGTGCTCCCATTGTCATACACAGGGCAAATAGCACTGGCATATGTTCCCATCATGTACAGTGTATTGGACTGAAGAGGATCTACTGTTCTTGTCAGTTTCCTAAACAGAGTTGAACTAGATATGGACCGTGTGTGTAGGAAGCACAGTTCTTTTGTTCTGAGAATGCTCACTGTTCTGGCCCTATAGGAAGCACATTAGAGTAGAAGACTGCTCTTTTCTCAATCCAGAGAGTGTTTCTTGTAAGTCGAGCTAGCGTTTGTTTCCCAGTCTTAAATGGAGTTGAATCCCATGCAGTTTCTGGTCCAACCAGCAGGAGTTGTTTTCTGGTAAGAAGAGTCACTATTGTGCTCCCATTGTCATACAAAGGGAAATAGCACTGGCGTCTATTCCCAGGAAGTACAGTGTATTGGACTGAAGAGGAGCTACCGTTCTTGTCAATTTCCTAAGCAGAGTTGAACTAGATATGGCCTGTGTGTGTAGGAAGCACAGTTCTTTGTTTTGAGCAAGCTCACTGTTCGGACCAAATAGGAAACACAGTAGAGTAGAAGAGTGCTCTTTCTTCAAAAGCAGAGTGTGTTTCTTGTAAGGAGAGCTAGCGTTTGTTTCCCAATCAGAAATGGAGTTGAATCACATGCAGTTTCTGGTCCTACGAGCAAGAGTTGTTTTCTGAAAAGAAGAGTCACTATTGCGCTCCTATTGCCATACACAGTGCAAATAGCACTCGCGTCTGTACCCAGCAAGTGCAGTGTATTGGACTGAAGAGGAGCTACTGTTCTTGTCAGTTTCATAAGTAGAGTTGAACTAGATATGGCCCGTGTGTGTAGGAAGCACAGTTCTTTGTTCTGAGCAAGCTCACTGTTCGGACCCCATAGGAAACACAGTCGAGTACAAGAGTGCTCTTTTCTCAAAAGCAGAGTGTTTTTCTTGCAAGGCGAGCTAGCGTTTGTTTCCAAGTCCTAAATGGAGTTGAATCACATGCAGTTTTTGGTCCTACGAGCAAGAGTTGTTTTCTAGTAAGGAAAGTCACTATTGCGCTCCCATTGCCATACACAGTGCAAATAGCACTCGCGTCTGTTCCCAGCAAGTACAGTGAATTGGATTGAAGCGGAGCTAATGTTCTTGTCAGTTTCCTAAGCAGAGTTGAACTAGATATGCCCACTGTCTGTAGGAAGCACAGTTCTTTTGTTCTGAGCAAGCTCACTGTTCAGACACCATAGGAAACATTTGTAGAGTAGAAGAGTGCTCTTTTCTCAAAAGCAGAGTGTGCTTCTTGCAAGGCGAGCTAGCGTTTGTTTCCCAGTCCTAAATGGCGTTGAATCACATGCAGTTTTTGGTCCTACGAGCAAGAGTTGTTTTCTGGTAAGGAAAGTCACTATTGTGCTCCCATTTCCATACACAGTGCAAATAGCACTCGCGTCTGTTCCCAGCAAGTACAGTGTATTGGACTGAAGCGGAGCTACTGTTCTTGTCAGTTTCCTAAGCAGAGTTGAACTAGATATGGCCCTGTGTGTAGGAAGCACAGTTCTTTTGTTCTGAGCAAGCTCACTGTTCTGGCCCTATAGGAAACACAGTAGAGTAGAAGAGTGCTCTTTTCTCAAAAGCAGAGTGTGTTTCTTGTAAGGTGAGCTAGCGTTTGTTTCCCAGTCCTAAATGGAGTTGAATCACATGCAGTTTCTTGTCCTACGAGCAAGAGATGTTTTCTGGTAAGAAGAGTCACTATTGCGTTCCCATTGTCATACACAGGGCAAATAGCACTGGCGTCTGTTCCCAGCATGTACAGTGTATTGGACTGAAGAGGATCTACTGTTCTTTTCAGTTTCCTAAGCAGTATTGAACTAGATATGGCCGTATTTGTATGAAGCACAGTTCTTTTGTTCAGAGCAGGCTCACTGTTCGGACCCCATAGGAAACACAGTAGAGTAGAAGAGTGCTCTTTTCTCAAAAGCAGAGTGTGTTTCTTGTAAGGTGAGCTAGCGTTTGTTTCCCATTCCTAAATGGAGTTGAATCACATGCAGTTTTTGGTCCTACGAGCAAGAGTTGTTTTCTGGTAAGGAAAGTCACTATTGCTCTCCCACTGCCATACACGGTGCAAATAGCACTCGCGTCTGTTCCCAGCAAGTACAGTGTATTGGACTGAAGAGGAGCTACTTTTCTTGTCAGTTTCCTAAGCAGAGTTGAACTAGATATGGCCCGTGTGTGTAGGAATCACAGTTCTTTTGTTCTGAGCAAGCTCACTCTTCGGACACCATAGGAAACACAGTAGAGTAGAAGAGTGCTCTTTTTTCAAAAGCAGAGTGTGTTTCTTGTAAGGAGAGCTAGCGTTTGTTTCCCAATCAGAAATGGAGTTGAATCGCATGCAGTTTCTGCTCCTACGAGCAAGAGTTGTTTTCTGAAAAAAAGCATCACTATTGCGTTCCTATTGCCATACACAGTGCAAATAGCACTCGCGTCTGTACCCAGCAAGTACAGTGTATTGGACTGAAGAGGAGCTACTGTTCTTGTCAGTTTCCTAAGCAGAGTTGAACTAGATATGGACCGTGTGTGTAGGAAGCACAGTTCTTTTGTTCTGAGCAAGCTCACTGTTCAGACACCATAGGACACAGTAGAGTAGAAGAGTGCACTTTTCTCAAAAGCAGAGTATGTTTCTTGTAAGGCGAGCTAGCGTTTGTTTCCCAATCCTAAATGGAGTTGAATCACATGCAGTTTTTGGTCCTACGAGCAAGAGTTGTTTTCTGGTAAGGAAAGTCACTATTGCTCTCCCACTGCCATACACGGTGCAAATAGCACTCGCGTCTGTTCCCAGCAAGTACAGTGTATTGGACTGAAGAGGAGCTACTTTTCTTGTCAGTTTCCTAAGCAGAGTTGAATTACATATGGCCCGTGTGTGTAGGAATCACAGTTCTTTTGTTCTGAGCAAGCTCACTCTTCAGACCCCATAGGAAACACAGTAGAGTAGAAGAGTGCTCTTTTCTCAAAAGCAGAGTATGTTTCTTGTAAGGCGAGCTAGCGTTTGTTTCCCAGTCCTAAATGGAGTTGAATCACATGCAGTTTCTTGTCCTACGAGCAAGAGTTGTTTTCTGGTAAGAAGAGTCACTATTGCGCTCCCATTGTCATAAACAGGGCAAATAGCACTGGCGTCTGTTCCCAGCATGTTCAGTGTATTGGACTGAAGAGGATCTACTGATCTTTTCAGTTTCCTAAGTAGAATTGAACTAGATATGGCCGTATTTGTAGGAAGCACATTTCTTTTGTTCTGAGCAAGCTCACTGTTCTGGCCCTATAGGAAACACAGTAGAGTAGAAGAGTGTTCTTTTCTCAAAAGCAGAGTGTGTTTCTTGTAAGGTGAGCTAGCGTTTGTTTCCCAGTACTAAATGGAGTTGAATCACATGCAGTTTTTGGTCCTACGAGCAAGATTTGTTTTCTGGTAAGGAAAGTCACTATTGCTCTCCCACTGCCATACACGGTGCAAATAGCACTCGCGTCTGTTCCCAGCAAGTACAGTGTATTGGACTGAAGAGGAGCTACTTTTCTTGTCAGTTTCCTAAGCAGAGTTGAACTAGATATGGCCTGTGTGTGTAGGAATCACAGTTCTTTTGTTCTGAGCAAGCTCACTCTTAGGACCCCATAGGAAACACAGTAGAGTAGAAGCTTGCTCTTTTTTCAAAAGCAGAGTGTGTTTCTTGTAAGGCGAGCTAGCGTTTGTTTCCCAGTACTAAATGGAGTTGAATCACATGCAGTTTTTGGTCCTACGAGCAAGAGTTGTTTTCTGGTAAGGAAAGTCACTTTTGTGCTCCCATTTCCATACACAGTACAAATAGCACTCGCGTCTGTTCCCAGCAAGTACAGTGTATTGGACTGAAGCGGAGCTACTGTTCTTGTCAGTTTCTTAAGCAGAGTTGAACTAGATATGGCCCCTTTGTGTAGGAAGCACAGTTCTTTTGTTCTGATCAAGCTCACGCCTCTGGCCCTGTAGGAAACACAGTAGAGTAGAAGAGTGCTCTTTTCTCAAAAGCAGAGTGTGTTTCTTCTAAGGTGAGCAAGCATATGTTTTCCAGTCCTAAATGGAGTTGAATTACATGCAGTTTCTTGTCCTACAAGCAAGAGTTGTTTTCTGGTAAGAAGAGTCACTATTGCGTTCCCATTGTCATACACAGGGTAAATAGCACTGGAGTCTGTTCCCAGCATGTACAATGTATTGGACTGAAGAGGATCTACTGTTCTTTTCAGTTTCCTAAGCAGAATTGAACTAGATATGGCCCGTGTGTGTAGGAAGCACAGTTCTTTTTTTCAGAGCAAGCTCACTGTTCGGACACCTTAGGAAACACAGTAGAGTAGAAGAGTGCTCTTTTCTCAAAAGCAGAGTGTGTTTCTTGTAAGGCAAGCTAGTGTTTGTTTCCCAGTCCTAAATGGAGTTGAATCACATGCAGTTTTTGGTCCTACGAGCAAGAGTTGTTTTCTGGTAAGGAAACTCACTATTGCTCTCCCACTGCCATTCACGGTGCAAATATCACTCGCGTCTGTTCCCAGCAAGTACAGTGTATTGGACTGAAGAGGAGCTACTGTTCTTGTCAGTTTCGTAAGTAGAATAGAACTAGATATGGCCCGTGTGTAGGAAGCACAATTCTTTTGTTCTGAGCAAGCTTACTGTTCGGATCCCATAGGATACACCGTAGAGTAGAAGAGTGCTCTTTTCTCAAAAGTAGAGTGTGTTTCTTGTAAGGCGAGCTAGCGTTTTTTTCCCAGTCCTAAATGGAGTTGAATCACATGCGGTTTCATGTCCTACGAGCAAGAGTTGTTTTCTGGTAAGAAGAGTCACTATTGCGCTCCCATTGTCATACACAGGGCAAGTAGCACTGGCGTCTGTTCCCAGCATGTACAGTGTATTGGACTGAAGAGGATCTACTGTTCTTGTCAGTTTCCTAAGCAGAGTTGAACTAGATATGGCCCCTGTGTGTAGGAAGCACAGTTCTTTTGTTCTGAG
>NW_026737932.1:0-29232 GCF_949786415.1 Peromyscus eremicus
TGTAGGAAGCACAGTTCTTTTGTTCTGAGCAAGCTCACTGTTCTGGCCCTATAGGAAACACAGTAGAGTAGAAAAGTGCTCTTCTCTAAAAAGCAGAGTGTGTTTCTTGTAAGGCGAGCTAGCGTTTGTTCCCTAGTCCGAAATGGAGTTGAATCACATGCAGTTTCTGGTCCTACGAACAAGAGTTTTTTTTCTGGTAAGGAAAGTCACTATTGCGCTCCCATTGCCATACACAGGGCAAATAGCACTCGCGTCTTTTCCCAGCAAGTACAGTATATAGGACTGAAGAGGATCTACTGTTCTTGTCAGGTTCCTAAGCAGAATTGAACTACATATGGCCGTGTGTGTAGGAAGCACAGTTCTTTTGTTCTGAGCAAGCTCACTGTTCGGAACCCATAGGAAACACAGTAGAGTAGAAGAGTGCTCTTTTCTCAAAAGCAGAGTGTGTTTCTTATAAGGCGAGCTAGCGTTTGTTTTCCCGTCCTAAATGGAGTTGAATCACATGCACTTTCTGGTCCTACGAGCAAGAGTTGTTTTCTGGTAAGGAAAGTCACTATTGCGCTCTCATTGCCATACACAGTACTAATAGCACTCGCGTCTGTTCCCAGCAAGTACAGTGTATCGGACTGAAGAGGAGCTACTGTTCTTGTCAGTTTCCTAAGCAGAGTTGAACTAGATATGGCCCGTGTGTGTAGGAAGCACAGTTCTTATGTTCTAAGCAAGCTCACTGTTCTGGCCCTATAGGAAACACAGTAGAGTAGAAGAGTGCTCTTTTCTCAAAAGCACAGTTGTTTCTTGTAAGGCGAGCTCGCGTTTGTTTACTAGTCCTAAATGGAGGGGGAATCACATGCAGTTTCTGGTCCTACGAACAAGAGTTGTTTTCTGGTAAGGAAAGTCACATTGCGCTCCCATTGCCATACACTGTGCAAATAGCACTCGCGACTGATCCCAGCAAGTACAGTGTATTGGACTGAAGAGGATCTACTGTTCTTGTCAGGTTCCTAAGCAGACTTGAACTAGATATGGCCGTGTGTGTAGGAAGCACAGTTTTTGTGTTCTGAGCAAGCTCACTCTTCGGACACCATAGAAAACACAGTAGAGTAGAGGAGTGCTTTTTTCTAAAACGTAGAGTGTGTTTCTTTTAAGGCGAGCTAGCATTTGTTTCCCATTCCTAAATGGAGTGGAATCACACGCAGTTTCTGGTCATACGAGCAAGAGTTGTTTTCTGGTAAGGAAAGTCACTATTGTGCTCCCATTGCCATACACAGTGCAAATAGCCCTCCCGTCTGTTCCCAGCAAGTACAGTGTATTGGACTGAAGAGGATCTACTGTTCTTGTCAGGTTCCTAAGCAGACTTGAACTAGATATGGCCGTGTGTGTAGGAAGCACAGTTTTTGTGTTCTGAGCAAGCTCACTCTTCGGACACCATAGAAAACACAGTAGAGTAGAGGAGTGCTTTTTTCTCAAACGTAGAGTGTGTTTCTTTTAAGGCGAGCTAGCATTTGTTTCCCATTCCTAAATGGAGTGGAATCACACGCAGTTTCTGGTCCTACGAGCAAGAGTTGTTTTCTGGTGAGGAAAGTCACTATTGTGCTCCCATTGCCATACACAGTGCAAATAGCCCTCCCGTCTGTTCCCAGCAAGTACAGTGTATTGGACTGAAGAGGAGCTACTGTTCTTGTCAGTTTCCTAAGCAGAGTTGAACTAGATATGGCCCGTGTGTGTAGGAAGCACAGTTCTTATGTTCTAAGCAAGCTCACTGTTCTTGCCCTATAGGAAACACAGTAGAATAGAAGAGTGCTCTTTTCTCAAAAGCACAGTGTGTTTCTTGTAAGGCGAGCTCGCGTTTGTTTCCTAGTCCTAAATGGAGTTGAATCACATGCAGTTTCAGGTCCTACGAACAAGAGTTGTTTTCTGGTAAGGAAAGTCACATTGCGCTCCCATTGCCATACACTGTGCAAATAGCACTCGCGACTGTTCCCAGCAAGTACAGTGTATTGGACTGAAGAGGATCTACTGTTCTTGTCAGGTTCCTAAGCAGACTTGAACTAGATATGGCCATGTGTGTAGGAAGCACAGTTTTTGTGTTCTGAGCAAGCTCACTCTTCGGACACCATAGAAAACACAGTAGAGTAGAGGAGTGCTTTTTCTCAAACGTAGAGTGTGTTTCTTTTAAGGCGAGCTAGCATTTGTTTCCCATTCCTAAATGGAGTGGAATCACACGCAGTTTCTGGTCCTACGAGCAAGAGTTGTTTTCTGGTATGGAAAGTCACTATTGTGCTCCCATTGCCATACACAGTGCAAATAGCCCTCCCGTCTGTTCCCAGCAAGTACAGTGTATTGGACTGAAGAGGAGCTACTGTTCTTCTCAGTTTCCTAAGCAGAGTTGAACTAGATATGGCCCGTGTGTTTAGGAAGCACAGTTCTTTTTTTCTGAGCAAGCTCACTGTTCTGGCCCTATAGGAAGCACAGTAGTGTAGAAGAGTGCTCTTTTCTCAAAAGCAGAGTGTGTTTCTTGTAAAGCGAGCTAGTGTTTGTTTCCCAGTCCTAAATGGAGTTGAGTCACATGCAGTTTTTTGTTCTATGAGCAAGAGTTGTTTTCTGGTAAGACGAGTCACTATTGTGCTCCAATTGCCATACACAGTGCAAATAGCACTGGCGTTGTTCCCAGCAAGTACAGTGTTTCGGACTGAAGAGGATCTACTGTTCTTGTCAGTTTCCTAAGCAGAGTTGAACTAGATATGGCCCGTGTGTAGGAAGCACAGTTCTTTTGTTCTGAGCAAGCTCACTGTTCTGGCCCTGTAGGAAACACAGTAGAGTAGAAGAGTGCTCTTTTTCTAAAGCAGAGTGTGTTTCTTGTAAGGCGAGCTAGCATTTGTTTCCCAGTCCTAAATGGCGTTGAATCACATGCAGTTTTTGGTCCTACGAGCAAGAGTTGTTTTCTGGTAAGCAAAGTCACTATTGCACTCTAATTGCCATACACAGTGTAAATAGCACTCGCGTCTGTTCCCAGCAAGTACAGTGTATTGGACTGAAGAGGAGCTACTGTTCTTGTCAGTTTCCTAAGCAGAGTTGAACTACATATGGTCCGTGTGTGTAGGAAGCACAGTTCTTTTGTTCTGAGCAAGCTAACAGTTCTGGCCCTATAGGAAACACAGTAGAATAGAAGAGTGCTCTTTTCTCTAAAGCAGAGTGTGTTTCTTGTAAGGCGAGCTCGCGTTTGTTTCCCAGTCCTAAATGGAGTTGAATCACAGACAGTTTTTGGTCCTACGAGCAAGAGTTGTTTTCTGGTAAGAAGAGTCACTATTGTGCTCCAAATGCCATACACAGTGCAAATGGCACTCGTGTCTGTTCCCAGCAAGTACAGTGTATTGGACTGCATAGGAGCTACTGTTCTTGTCAGTTTCCTAAGCAGAATTGAACTAGATATGGCCGTGTGTGTAGGAAGCACAGTTCTTTTGTTCTGAGCAAGCTCACTGTTCGGACCCCATAGAAAACAAAGTAGAGTAGAAGAGTGCTCTTTTCCCAAAAGCAGAGTGTGTTTCTTGTAAGGCGAGCTAGCATTTGTTTCCCAGTCCTAAATGGAGTTGAATCACATTCAGTTTCTGGTCCTACGAGCAAGAGTTGTTTTCTGGTAAGGAAAGTCACTATTGTGCTCACATTGCCATACACAGTGCAAATAGCACTCGCGTCTGTTCCCAGCAAGTACAGTGTATAGGACTGAAGAGGATCTACTGTTCTTGTCAGGTTCCTAAGCAGAATTGAACTAGATATGGCCGTGTGTGTAGGAAGCACAGTTCTTTTGTTCTGAGCAAGCTCACTGTTCGGACCCCATAGGAAACACAGTAGAGTAGAAGAGTGCTCTTTTCTCAAAAGCAGAGTGTGTTTCTTGTAAGGCGAGCTAGCGTTTGTTTTCCAGTCCTAAATGGAGTTGAATCACATGCAGTTTGTGTTCCTAAGAGCAAGAGTTGTTTTCTGTTAAGGAAAGTCACTATTGCGCTCCCATTGCCATACACAGTGCTAATACCACTCGCGTCTGTTCCCAGCAAGTACAGTGTATCGGACTGAAGAGGAGCTACTGTTCTTGTCAGTTTCCTAAGCAGAGTTGAACTAGATATGACCCGTGTGTGTAGGAAGCACAGTTCTTATGTTCTAAGCAAGCTCACTGTTCTGGCGCTACAGGAAACACAGGAGAGTAGAAGAGTGCTCTTTTCTCAAAAGCATAGTGTGTTTCTTGTAAGGCGAGCTAGCGTTTGTTTCCTAGTCCTAAATGGAGTTGAATCACATGCAGTTTCAGGTCCTACGAACAAGAGTTGTTTTCTGGTAAGGAAAGTCACGTTGCGCTCCCATTGCCATACACTGTGCAAATAGCACTCGCGACTGTTCCCAGCAAGTACAGTGTATTGGACTGAAGAGGATCTACTGTTTTTGTCAGGTTCCTAAGCAGAATTGAACTAGATATGGCCGTGTGTGTAGGAAGCACAGTTTTTTTGTTCTGAGCAAGCTCACTGTTCGGACACCATAGAAAACACAGTTGAGTAGAAGAGTGCTTTTTTCTCAAACGTAGAGTGTGTTTCTTTTAAGGCGAGCTAGCTTTTGTTTCCCATTCCTAAATGGAGTGGAATCACATGCAGTTTCCGGTCCTACGAGCAAGAGTTGTTTTCTGGTAAGGAAAGTCACTATTGTGCTCCCATTGCCATACACAGTGCAAATAGCCCTCCCGTCTGTTCCAAGCAAGTACAGTGTATTGGACTGAAGAGGAGCTACTGTTCTTGTCAGTTTCCTAAGAAGAGTTGAACTAGATATGGCCCGTGTGTTTAGGAAGCACAGTTCTTTTTTTTTGAGCAAGCTCACTGTTCTGGCCCTATAGGAAGCACAGTAGAGTAGAAGAGTGCTCTTTTCTCAAAAGCAGAGTGTGTTTCTTGTAAAGCGAGCTAGAGTTTGTTTCCCAGTCCTAAATGGAGTTGAGTCACATGCAGTTTTTTGTTCTATGAGCAAGAGTTGTTTTCTGGTAAGACGAGTCACTATTGTGCTCCAATTGCCATACACAGTGCAAATAGCACTGGCGTCTGTTCCCAGCAAGTACAGTGTTTTGGACTGAAGAGGATCTACTGTTCTTGTCAGTTTCCTAAGCAGAGTTGAACTAGATATGGCCCGTGTGTGGGAAGCACAGTTCTTTTGTTCTGAGCAAGCTCACTGTTCTGGCACTGTAGGAAACACAGTAGAGTAGAAGAGTGCTCTTTTTCTAAAGCAGAGTGTGTTTCTTGTAAAGCGAGCTAGCATTTGTTTCCCAGTCCTAAATGGCGTTGAATCACATGCAGTTCGTGGTCCTACGAGAAAGAGTTGTTTTCTGGTAAGCAAAGTCACTATTGCACTCTAATTGCCATACACAGTGTAAATAGCACTCGCGTCTGTTCCCAGCAAATACAGTGTATTGGACTGAAGAGGAGCTACTGTTCTTGTCAGTTTGCTAAGCAGAGTTGAACTACATATGGTCCGTGTGTGTAGGAAGCACAGTTCTTTTGTTCTGAGCAAGCTCACTGTTCTGGCCCTATAGGAAACACAGTAGAGTAGAAAAGTGCTCTTCTCTAAAAAGCAGAGTGTGTTTCTTGTAAGGCGAGCTAGCGTTTGTTCCCTAGTCCGAAATGGAGTTGAATCACATGCAGTTTCTGGTCCTACGAACAAGAGTTTTTTTTCTGGTAAGGAAAGTCACTATTGCGCTCCCATTGCCATACACAGGGCAAATAGCACTCGCGTCTTTTCCCAGCAAGTACAGTATATAGGACTGAAGAGGATCTACTGTTCTTGTCAGGTTCCTAAGCAGAATTGAACTACATATGGCCGTGTGTGTAGGAAGCACAGTTCTTTTGTTCTGAGCAAGCTCACTGTTCGGAACCCATAGGAAACACAGTAGAGTAGAAGAGTGCTCTTTTCTCAAAAGCAGAGTGTGTTTCTTATAAGGCGAGCTAGCGTTTGTTTTCCCGTCCTAAATGGAGTTGAATCACATGCACTTTCTGGTCCTACGAGCAAGAGTTGTTTTCTGGTAAGGAAAGTCACTATTGCGCTCTCATTGCCATACACAGTACTAATAGCACTCGCGTCTGTTCCCAGCAAGTACAGTGTATCGGACTGAAGAGGAGCTACTGTTCTTGTCAGTTTCCTAAGCAGAGTTGAACTAGATATGGCCCGTGTGTGTAGGAAGCACAGTTCTTATGTTCTAAGCAAGCTCACTGTTCTGGCCCTATAGGAAACACAGTAGAGTAGAAGAGTGCTCTTTTCTCAAAAGCACAGTGTGTTTCTTGTAAGGCGAGCTCGCGTTTGTTTACTAGTCCTAAATGGAGGGGAATCACATGCAGTTTCTGGTCCTACGAACAAGAGTTGTTTTCTGGTAAGGAAAGTCACATTGCGCTCCCATTGCCATACACTGTGCAAATAGCACTCGCGACTGATCCCAGCAAGTACAGTGTATTGGACTGAAGAGGATCTACTGTTCTTGTCAGGTTCCTAAGCAGACTTGAACTAGATATGGCCGTGTGTGTAGGAAGCACAGTTTTTGTGTTCTGAGCAAGCTCACTCTTCGGACACCATAGAAAACACAGTAGAGTAGAGGAGTGCTTTTTTCTAAAACGTAGAGTGTGTTTCTTTTAAGGCGAGCTAGCATTTGTTTCCCATTCCTAAATGGAGTGGAATCACACGCAGTTTCTGGTCATACGAGCAAGAGTTGTTTTCTGGTAAGGAAAGTCACTATTGTGCTCCCATTGCCATACACAGTGCAAATAGCCCTCCCGTCTGTTCCCAGCAAGTACAGTGTATTGGACTGAAGAGGATCTACTGTTCTTGTCAGGTTCCTAAGCAGACTTGAACTAGATATGGCCGTGTGTGTAGGAAGCACAGTTTTTGTGTTCTGAGCAAGCTCACTCTTCGGACACCATAGAAAACACAGTAGAGTAGAGGAGTGCTTTTTTCTCAAACGTAGAGTGTGTTTCTTTTAAGGCGAGCTAGCATTTGTTTCCCATTCCTAAATGGAGTGGAATCACACGCAGTTTCTGGTCCTACGAGCAAGAGTTGTTTTCTGGTGAGGAAAGTCACTATTGTGCTCCCATTGCCATACACAGTGCAAATAGCCCTCCCGTCTGTTCCCAGCAAGTACAGTGTATTGGACTGAAGAGGAGCTACTGTTCTTGTCAGTTTCCTAAGCAGAGTTGAACTAGATATGGCACGTGTGTGTAGGAAGCACAGTTCTTATGTTCTAAGCAAGCTCACTGTTCTTGCCCTATAGGAAACACAGTAGAATAGAAGAGTGCTCTTTTCTCAAAAGCACAGTGTGTTTCTTGTAAGGCGAGCTCGCGTTTGTTTCCTAGTCCTAAATGGAGTTGAATCACATGCAGTTTCAGGTCCTACGAACAAGAGTTGTTTTCTGGTAAGGAAAGTCACATTGCGCTCCCATTGCCATACACTGTGCAAATAGCACTCGCGACTGTTCCCAGCAAGTACAGTGTATTGGACTGAAGAGGATCTACTGTTCTTGTCAGGTTCCTAAGCAGACTTGAACTAGATATGGCCATGTGTGTAGGAAGCACAGTTTTTGTGTTCTGAGCAAGCTCACTCTTCGGACACCATAGAAAACACAGTAGAGTAGAGGAGTGCTTTTTCTCAAACGTAGAGTGTGTTTCTTTTAAGGCGAGCTAGCATTTGTTTCCCATTCCTAAATGGAGTGGAATCACACGCAGTTTCTGGTCCTACGAGCAAGAGTTGTTTTCTGGTATGGAAAGTCACTATTGTGCTCCCATTGCCATACACAGTGCAAATAGCCCTCCCGTCTGTTCCCAGCAAGTACAGTGTATTGGACTGAAGAGGAGCTACTGTTCTTCTCAGTTTCCTAAGCAGAGTTGAACTAGATATGGCCCGTGTGTTTAGGAAGCACAGTTCTTTTTTTCTGAGCAAGCTCACTGTTCTGGCCCTATAGGAAGCACAGTAGTGTAGAAGAGTGCTCTTTTCTCAAAAGCAGAGTGTGTTTCTTGTAAAGCGAGCTAGAGTTTGTTTCCCAGTCCTAAATGGAGTTGAGTCACATGCAGTTTTTTGTTCTATGAGCAAGAGTTGTTTTCTGGTAAGACGAGTCACTATTGTGCTCCAATTGCCATACAAAGTGCAAATAGCACTGGCGTTGTTCCCAGCAAGTACAGTGTTTCGGACTGAAGAGGATCTACTGTTCTTGTCAGTTTCCTAAGCAGAGTTGAACTAGATATGGCCCGTGTGTAGGAAGCACAGTTCTTTTGTTCTGAGCAAGCTCACTGTTCTGGCCCTGTAGGAAACACAGTAGAGTAGAAGAGTGCTCTTTTTCTAAAGCAGAGTGTGTTTCTTGTAAGGCGAGCTAGCATTTGTTTCCCAGTCCTAAATGGCGTTGAATCACATGCAGTTTTTGGTCCTACGAGCAAGAGTTGTTTTCTGGTAAGCAAAGTCACTATTGCACTCTAATTGCCATACACAGTGTAAATAGCACTCGCGTCTGTTCCCAGCAAGTACAGTGTATTGGACTGAAGAGGAGCTACTGTTCTTGTCAGTTTCCTAAGCAGAGTTGAACTACATATGGTCCGTGTGTGTAGGAAGCACAGTTCTTTTGTTCTGAGCAAGCTAACAGTTCTGGCCCTATAGGAAACACAGTAGAATAGAAGAGTGCTCTTTTCTCTAAAGCAGAGTGTGTTTCTTGTAAGGCGAGCTCGCGTTTGTTTCCCAGTCCTAAATGGAGTTGAATCACAGACAGTTTTTGGTCCTACGAGCAAGAGTTGTTTTCTGGTAAGAAGAGTCACTATTGTGCTCCAAATGCCATACACAGTGCAAATGGCACTCGTGTCTGTTCCCAGCAAGTACAGTGTATTGGACTGCATAGGAGCTACTGTTCTTGTCAGTTTCCTAAGCAGAATTGAACTAGATATGGCCGTGTGTGTAGGAAGCACAGTTCTTTTGTTCTGAGCAAGCTCACTGTTCGGACCCCATAGAAAACAAAGTAGAGTAGAAGAGTGCTCTTTTCCCAAAAGCAGAGTGTGTTTCTTGTAAGGCGAGCTAGCATTTGTTTCCCAGTCCTAAATGGAGTTGAATCACATTCAGTTTCTGGTCCTACGAGCAAGAGTTGTTTTCTGGTAAGGAAAGTCACTATTGTGCTCACATTGCCATACACAGTGCAAATAGCACTCGCGTCTGTTCCCAGCAAGTACAGTGTATAGGACTGAAGAGGATCTACTGTTCTTGTCAGGTTCCTAAGCAGAATTGAACTAGATATGGCCGTGTGTGTAGGAAGCACAGTTCTTTTGTTCTGAGCAAGCTCACTGTTCGGACCCCATAGGAAACACAGTAGAGTAGAAGAGTGCTCTTTTCTCAAAAGCAGAGTGTGTTTCTTGTAAGGCGAGCTAGCGTTTGTTTTCCAGTCCTAAATGGAGTTGAATCACATGCAGTTTGTGTTCCTAAGAGCAAGAGTTGTTTTCTGTTAAGGAAAGTCACTATTGCGCTCCCATTGCCATACACAGTGCTAATACCACTCGCGTCTGTTCCCAGCAAGTACAGTGTATCGGACTGAAGAGGAGCTACTGTTCTTGTCAGTTTCCTAAGCAGAGTTGAACTAGATATGACCCGTGTGTGTAGGAAGCACAGTTCTTATGTTCTAAGCAAGCTCACTGTTCTGGCGCTACAGGAAACACAGGAGAGTAGAAGAGTGCTCTTTTCTCAAAAGCATAGTGTGTTTCTTGTAAGGCGAGCTAGCGTTTGTTTCCTAGTCCTAAATGGAGTTGAATCACATGCAGTTTCAGGTCCTACGAACAAGAGTTGTTTTCTGGTAAGGAAAGTCACGTTGCGCTCCCATTGCCATACACTGTGCAAATAGCACTCGCGACTGTTCCCAGCAAGTACAGTGTATTGGACTGAAGAGGATCTACTGTTTTTGTCAGGTTCCTAAGCAGAATTGAACTAGATATGGCCGTGTGTGTAGGAAGCACAGTTTTTTTGTTCTGAGCAAGCTCACTGTTCGGACACCATAGAAAACACAGTTGAGTAGAAGAGTGCTTTTTTCTCAAACGTAGAGTGTGTTTCTTTTAAGGCGAGCTAGCTTTTGTTTCCCATTCCTAAATGGAGTGGAATCACATGCAGTTTCTGGTCCTACGAGCAAGAGTTGTTTTCTGGTAAGGAAAGTCACTATTGTGCTCCCATTGCCATACACAGTGCAAATAGCCCTCCCGTCTGTTCCAAGCAAGTACAGTGTATTGGACTGAAGAGGAGCTACTGTTCTTGTCAGTTTCCTAAGAAGAGTTGAACTAGATATGGCCCGTGTGTTTAGGAAGCACAGTTCTTTTTTTTTGAGCAAGCTCACTGTTCTGGCCCTATAGGAAGCACAGTAGAGTAGAAGAGTGCTCTTTTCTCAAAAGCAGAGTGTGTTTCTTGTAAAGCGAGCTAGAGTTTGTTTCCCAGTCCTAAATGGAGTTGAGTCACATGCAGTTTTTTGTTCTATGAGCAAGAGTTGTTTTCTGGTAAGACGAGTCACTATTGTGCTCCAATTGCCATACACAGTGCAAATAGCACTGGCGTCTGTTCCCAGCAAGTACAGTGTATTGGACTGAAGAGGATTTACTGTTCTTGTCAGTTTTCTAAGCAGAGTTGATCTAGATATGGCCCGTGTGTGGGAAGCACAGTTCTTTTGTTCTGAGCAAGCTCACTGTTCTGGCCCTGTAGGAAACACAGTAGAGTAGAAGAGTGCTCTTTTTCTAAAGCAGAGTATGTTTCTTGTAAGGCGAGCTAGCATTTGTTTCAAAGTCCTAAATGGCGTTGAATCACATGCAGTTTGTGGTCCTACGAGCAAGAGTTGTTTTCTGGTAAGCAAAGTCACTATTGCACTCTAATTGCCATACACAGTGTAATAGCACTCGCGTCTGTTCCCAGCAAGTACAGTGAATTGGACTGAAGAGGAGCTACTGTTCTTGTCAGTTTCCTAAGCAGAGTTGAACTACATATAGTCCGTATGTGTAGGAAGCACAGTTCTTTTGTTCTGAGCAAGCTAACTGTTCTGGCCCTATAGGAAACACAGTAGAGTAGAAGAGTGCTCTTTTCCCAAAAGTAGAATGTGTTTCTTGTAAGGTGAGCTAGAGTTTGTTTTCCAGTCCTAAATGGAGTTGAGTCACATGCAGTTTCTGGTCGTACGAGCAAGAGTTGTTTTCGGGTAAGACGAGTCACTATTGTGCCCCAATTGCCATACACAGTGCAAATAGCACTCGCGTCTGTTCTCAGCAAGTACAGTGTATCGGACTGAAGAGGATCTGCTGTTCTTGTCAGTTTCCTAAGCAGAGTTGAACTAGATATGGCCCGTGTGTTTAGGAAGCACAGTTATTATGTTCTGAGGAAGCTCACTGTTCTGGTCCTACAGGAAACACAGTAGAGTAGAAGAGTGCTCTTTTCTCTAAAGCAGAGTGTGTTTCTTGTAAGGCGAGCTCGCGTTTGTTTCCCAGTCCTAAATGGAGTTGAATAATAGACAGTTTTTGGTCCTACGAGCAAGAGTTGTTTTCTGGTAAGAAGAGTCACTATTGCGCTCCAAATGCCATACACAGTGCAAATAGCACTCGTGTCTGTTCCCAGCACGTACAGTGTTTTGGACTGAATAGGAGCTACTGTTCTTGTCCGTTTCCTAAGCAGAATTGAACTAGATATGGCCGTGTGTGTAGGAAGCACAGTTCTTTTGTTCTGAGCAAGCTCACTGTTCGGACCCCATACAAAACACAGTAGAGAGGAAGAGTGCTCTTTTCCCAAAAGCAGAGTGTGTTTCTTGTAAGGCGAGCTAGCGTTTGTTTCCCAGTTCTAAATGGAGTTGAATCACATGCAGTTTCTGGTCATACGAGCAAGAGTTGTTTTCTCTATAAGGAAAGTCACTATTGTGCTCACATTGCCATACACAGTGCAAATAGCACTCGCGTCTGTTCCCAGCAAGTACAGTGTATCGGACTGAGAAGGAGCTACTGTTCCTGTCAGTTTCCTAAGCAGAGTTGAACTAGATAAGGCCCGTGTGTGTAGGAAGCACAGTTCTTATGTTCTGAGCAAGCTCACTGTTCTGGCCCTATAGGAAACACATAGAGTAGAAAAGTGCTCTTTTCTCAAAAGCAGAGTGTGTTTCTTGTAAGGCAAGCTAGCGTTTGTTCCCTAGTCCTAAATGGAGTTGAATCACATGCAGTTTCTTCTCCTATGAAAAAGAGTTTTTTTCTTCTAAGGAAAGTCACTATTGCGCTCCCATTGCCATACACAGGGCAAATAGCACTCGTGTCTTTTCCCAGCAAGTACAGTGTATTGGACTGAAGAGGATCTACTGTTCTTGTCAGGTTCCTAAGCAGAATTGAACTAGATATGGCCGTGTGTGTAGGAAGCACAGTTCTTTTATTCTGAGCAAGCTCACTGTTCGGACCACATAGGAAACACAGTAGAGTAGAAGAGTGCTCTTTTCTCAAAAGCAGCGTGTGTTTCTTGTAAGGCGAGCTAGTGTTTGTTTTCAAGACCTAAATGGAGTTGAATCACATGCAGTTTCTGGTCCTATGAGCAAGAGTTGTTTTCTGGTAAGGAAAGTCACATTGCACTCCCATTGCCATACACTGTGCAAGTAGCACTCGCGTCTGTTCCCAGCAAGTACAGTGTATTGGACTGAAGAGGATCTACTGTTCTTGTCAGGTTCCTAAGCAGACTTGAACTAGATATGGCCGTGTGTGTAGGAAGCACATTTTTTTTGTTCTGAGCAAGCTCACTCTTCGGACCCCATAGGAAACACAGTAGAGTAGAAGAGTGCTTTTTTCTCAAAAGCAGAGTGTGTTTCTTTTAAGGCGAGCTAGCGTTTGTTTCCCATTCCTAAATGGAGTGGAATCACATCCAGTTTCTGGTCCTATGAGCAAGAGTTGTTTTCTGGTAAGGAAAGTCACGATTGTGCTCCCATTGCCATACACAGTGCAAATAGCCCTCCCGTCTCTTCCCAGAAAGTACAGTGTTTTGGACTGAAGAGGAGCTACTGTTCTTGTCAGTTTCCTAAGAAGAGTTGAACTAGATATGGCCCCTGTGTGTAGGAAGCACAGTTCTTTTTTTCTGAGCAACCTCACACTTCTGGCCCTATAGGAAACACAGTAGAGTAGAAGAGTGCTCTTTTCTCAAAAGCAGAGTGTGTTTCTTGTAAGGCGAGTTAGCGTTTGTTTCCCAGTCCTAAATGGAGTTGAATCCCATGCAGTTTCTGTTCCTATGAGCAAGAGTTGTTTTCTGGTAAGAAGAGTCACTATTGCGCTCCCATTGTCATACACAGGGCAAATAGCACTGGCATCTGATCCCAGGAAGTACAGTGTATTGGACTGAAGAGGATCTACTGTTCTTGTCAGGTTCCTATGCAGAATTGAACTAGATATGGCCATGTGTGTAGAAAGCTCAGTTCTTTTGTTCTGAGCAAGTTCACTGTTCTGGCCCTATAGGAAACACAGTAGAGTAGAAGAGTGCTCTTTTCTCAAAAGCAGAGTGTGTTTCTTGTAAGGCAAGCTAGCGTTTCTTTCCCAGTCCTAAATGGAGTTGTGTATCATGCAGTTTCTGGTCCTATGAGCAAGAGTTGTTTTCTGGTAAGAAGAGTCACTATTGTGCTCCCTTTGTCATACACAGGGCAAATAGCACTGGTGTCTGTTCCCAGCAAGTGCAGTGTATTTGACTGAAGAGCGTATACTATTCTCGTCAGTTTCCTAAGCAGAATTGAATTAGATACGGCCCGTGTGTGTAGGAAGCACAGTCCTTTTGTTCTGAGCAAGCTCATTGTTCTGGCCATAGAGGAAACACAGTAGAGTAGAAGAGTGCTCTTTTCTCAAAAGCAGAGTGTGTTTCTTGTGAGCAGAGCTAGCGTTTGTTTCCCAGTCCCAAATGGAGGTGAGTCACATGCAGTTTGTGGTCCTATTGCGCTCCCATTGCCATACAGAGTACAAATAGCACTCGTGTCTCTTCCCAGCAAGTACAGTGTATTAGACTGAAGAGGAGCTACTGTTCTTGTCAGTAACCTAAGCAAAGTTGAATTAGATATGGCCCATGTGTGTAGGAAGCACAGTTCTTTTGTTCTGAGCAAGCTCACTGTTTGAACCCCATAGGAAACCCAGTAGAGTAGATGAGTGCTCTTTTCTCAAAAGCAGAGTGTGTTTCTTGTAGGCGAGCTAGCGTTTTTTTCCCAGTCCTAAATGGAGTTGAATCCCATGCAGTTTCTGGTCCTACAAGCAAGAGTTGTTTTCTGGTAAGAAGAATCACTATTGTGCTCTCAATGTCATACACAGTGCAAATAGCATTGTCGTCGGTTCCCAGCATGTACAGTGTATTGGACTGAAGAGAATCTACTGTTCTTGTCAGGTTCCTAAGCAGAATTGAACTAGATGTGGTCGTGTGTGTAGGAAGCACAATTCTTTTTTTCTGAGCAAGTTCACTGTTCTGGCCCTACAGGAAACACAGTAGAGTAGAAGAGTGCTCTTTTCTCAAAAGCAGAGTGTGTTTCTTGTAAGGCGAGCTAGCGTTTCTTTCCCAGTCCTAAATGGAGTTGAGTCACTTGCAGTTTCTGGTCCTACGAGCAAGAGATGTTTTCTGGTAAGAAGAGTCACTATGGTGCTCCCATTGTCATACAGAGGGCAAATAGCATTGGTGCCTGTTCCCAGCATGTGCAGTGTATTTGACTGGAGGGTATACTGTTCTTGTCGTTTCCTAAGCTGAATTGAACTAGATATGGCCGTGTGTGTAGGAAGCACACTTCTTTTGTTCTGTGCAATCTCACTGTTCTGGCCCTATAGGAAACACAGTAGAGTAGAAGAGTGCTCTTTTCTCAAAAGCAGAGTGTGTTTCTTGCAAGGAGAGCTAGCGTTTTTTTCCCAGTCCTATATGGAGTTGAATCACATGCAGTTTCTGATCCTACGAGCAAGAGTTGTTTTCTGGTAAGAAGAGTCACTATTGCGCTCCCATTGTCATACACAGGGCAAATAGCACTGGCGTCGGTTCCCAGCATGTACAGTGTATTGGACTGAAGAGAATCTACTGTTCTTCTCAGGTTCCTAAGCAGAAATGAAGTAGATATGGCCGTGTATTTAGGAAGCACTGTTCTTTTTTCTGAGCATGCTCGCTGTTCGGACCCCATAGGAAACACAGCAGAGTAGAAGAGTGATCTTTTCTCTAAAGCAGAGTGTGTTTCTTGTAAGGCGAGCTAGCGTTTGTTTCCCAGACCTAAATGGAGTTGAATCACATGCAGTTTCTGGTCCTACAAGCAAGAGATGTTTTCTGGTAGGGAAAGTGACTATTGCGATCTCATTGACATACACAGTTCAAATAGCACTTGCTTCTGTTCCCAGCAAGTACAGTGTATTGGACTGAAGAGGAGCTACTGTTCTTGTCAGTTTCCTAAGCAGAGTTGAACTAGATATGGCCCGTGTGTGTAGGAAGCACAGGTCTTTTGTTGTGAGCAAGCTCACTGTTCGGACCCCATAGGAAACCCAGTAGAGTAGATGAGTGCTCTTTTCTCAAAAGCAGAGTGTGTTTCTTGTAGGCGAGCTAGCGTTTGTTTCCCAGTCCTAAATGGAGTTGAATCCCATGCAGTTTCTGGTCCTACGAGCAAGAGTTGTTTTCTGGTAAGAAGAATCACTATTGCGCTCACAATGTCATACACAGTGCAAATAGCTTTGGCGTCGGTTCCCAGCAAGTACAGTGTATTGGACTGAAGAGGAGCTACTGTTCTTGTCAGTTTCCTAAGCAGAGTTGAACTAGATATGGCCCGTGTGTGTAGGAAGCACAGTTAATTTTTTCTAAGCAAGCTCACTGTTCGGACCCCATAGGAAACACAGTAGTGTAGGGGAGTGCTCTTTTCTCAAAAGCAGAGTGTGTTTCTTGTAAGGCGGGCTAGCGTTTTTTTCCCAGTCCTATATGGAGTTGAATCCCATGCAGTTTCTGGTACTACGAGCAAGAGTTGTTTTCTGGTAAGAAGAGTAACTATTGTGCTCCCATTGTCATACACAGGGCAAATAGCACTGGCGTTGGTTCCCAGCAAGTACAGTGTATTGGACTGAAGAGGATCTACTGTTCTTGTCAGTTTCCTAAGCAGAATTGAAGTAGATATGGCCGTGTGTGTAGGAAGCACAGTTCTTTTTTTCTGAGTAAGCTCACACTTCTGGCCCTATAGGAAACACAGTAGAGTAGAAGAGTGCTCTTTTCTCAAAAGCAGAGTGTGTTTCTTGTAAAGCGAGGTAGAGTTTGTTTCCCAGTCCTAAATGGAGTTGAGTCACCTGCAGTTTTTTGTTCTATGAGCAAGAGTTGTTTTCTGGTAAGACCAGTCACTATTGTGCTCCAATTGCCATACACAGTGTAAATAGCACTCGCGTGTGTTCCCAGCAAGTACAGTGTATTGGACTGAAGAGGAGCTACTGTTCTTGTCAGTTTCCTAAGCAGAGTTGAACTACATATGGTCCGTGTGTGTAGGAAGCACAGTTCTTTTGTTCTGAGCAAGCTCACTGTTTGGACTCCATAGGAAACACAGTAGAGTAGAAGAGTGCTCTTTTCTCTAAAGCAGTGTGTTTCTTGTAAGGCGAGCTAGCGTTTGTTTCCCAGTCCTAAATGGAGTTGAATCACATGCAGTTTCTGGTCCTACGAGCAAGAGTTGTTTTCTGGTAAGGAAAGTCACTATTGCGCTCCCATTGCCATACACAGTGCAAATAGCACATGCGTCTGTTCCCAGCAAGTACAGTGTATTGGACTGAAGAGGAGCTACTGTTCTTCTCAGTTTCCTAAGCAGAGTTGAACTAGATATGGCCCGTGTGTCTAGGAAGCACAGTTCATTTGTTCTGAGCAAGCTAACTGTTCTGGCCCTATAGGAAACACAGTAGAGTAGAAGAGTGCTCTTTTCTCAAAAGCAGAGTGTGTTTCTTGTAAGGTGAGCTAGAGTTTGTTTCCCAGTCCTAAATGGAGTTGAGTCACATGCAGTTTCTGGTCGTACGAGCAAGAGTTGTTTTCTGGTAAGATGAGTCACTATTGTGCTCCAATTGCCATACCCAGTGCAAATAGCACTCACGTCTGTTCTCAGCAAGTACAGTGTATCGGACTGAAGAGGAGCTTCTGTTCTTGTCAGTTTCCTAAGCAGAGTTGAACTACATATGGTCCTTGTGTGTAGGAAGCACAGTTCTTTTGTTCTGAGCAAGCTCACTGTTTGGACCCCACAGGAAACACAGTAGAGTAGAAGAGTGCTCTTTTATCTAAAGCAGAGTGTGTTTCTTGTAAGGTGAGCTAGCGTTTGTGTCTCAGTTCTAAATGGAGTGGAATCACATGCAGTTTCTGGTCCTACGAGCAAGAGTTGTTTTATGGTAAGAATAGTCACTATTGCGCTGCCAAGGCCATACACAGGACAAATAGCCCTGCCATCTGTTCCCAGCAAGTACAGTGTATTGGACTGAAGAGGATCTACTGTTCTTGTCAGGTTCCTAAGCAGAATTGAACTAGATATGGCCATGTGTGTAGGAAGCACAGTTCTTTTGTTCTGAGCAAGCTCACTGTTCGGACCCCATAGGAAACACAGTAGAGTAGAAGAGTGCTCTTTTCTAAAAAGCAGAGAGTGTTTCTTGTAAGGCGAGCTAGCGTTTGTTTCCCAGTCCTAAATGGCGTTGAATCACATGCAGTTTCTGTTCCTAGGAGCAAGAGTTGTTTTCTGTTAAGGAAAGTCACTATTGTGCTCTCATTGCCATACACAGTGCAAATAGCACTCGCGTCTTTTCCAGCAAGTACAGTGTATTTGTCTGAAGAGGAGCTACTGTTCTTGTCAGTTTCCTAAGCAGAGTTGAACTAGTTATGGCCCGTGTGTAGGAAGCACAGTTCTTTTGTTCTGAGCAAGTTCACTGTTCTGGCCTTATAGGAAACACAGTAGAGTAGAAGATTGCTCTTTTCTCAAAAGCAGAGTGTGTTTCTTGTAAGGCGAGTTAGCGTTTGTTTCCCAGTCCTAAATGGAGTTGAATCCCATGCAGTTTCTGGTCCTACGAGCAAGAGTTGTTTTCTGGTAAGAAGAGTCACTATTGCGCTCCCATTGTCATACACAGGGCAAATAGCACTGGCATCTGATCCCAGGAAGTACAGTGCATTGGACTGAAGAGGATCTACTGTTCTTGTCAGGTTCCTATGCAGAATTGAACTAGATATGGCCATGTGTGTAGAAAGCACAGTTCTTTTGTTCTGAGCAAGTTCACTGTTCTGGCCCTATAGGAAACACAGTAGAGTAGAAGAGTGCTCTTTTCTCAAAAGCAGAGTGTGTTTCTTGTAAGGCAAGCTAGCGTTTCTTTCCCAGTCCTAAATGGAGTTGTGTCTCATGCAGTTTCTGGTCCTATGAGCAAGAGTTGTTTTCTGGTAAGAAGAGTCACTATTGCGCTCCCTTTGTCATACACAGGGCAAATAGCACTGGTGTCTGTTCCCAGCAAGTGCAGTGTATTTGACTGAAGAGCGTATACTATTCTCGTCAGTTTCCTAAGCAGAATTGAATTAGATATGGCCCGTGTGTGTAGGAAGCACAGTCCTTTTGTTCTGAGCAAGCTCATTGTTCTGGCCATAGAGGAAACACAGTAGAGTAGAAGAGTGCTCTTTTCTCAAAAGCAGAGTGTGTTTCTTGTGAGCAGAGCTAGCGTTTGTTTCCCAGTCCCAAATGGAGGTGAGTCACATGCAGTTTGTGGTCCTAAGAGCAAGAGTTGTTTTCTGGTAAGAAGAGTCACTATTGCGCTCCCATTGCCATACAGAGTACAAATAGCACTCGTGTCTCTTCCCAGCAAGTACAGTTTATTAGACTGAAGAGGAGCTACTGTTCTTGTCAGTAACCTAAGCAAAGTTGAATTAGATATGGCCCATGTGTGTAGGAAGCACAGTTCTTTTGTTCTGAGCAAGCTCACTGTTTGAACGCCATAGGAAACCCAGTAGAGTAGATGAGTGCTCTTTTCTCAAAAGCAGAGTGTGTTTCTTGTAGGCGAGCTAGCGTTTGTTTCCCAGTCCTAAATGGAGTTGAATCCCATGCAGTTTCTGGTCCTACGAGCAAGAGTTGTTTTCTGGTAAGAAGAATCACTATTGTGCTCTCAATGTCATATACAGTGCAAATAGCATTGTCGTCGGTTCCCAGCATGTACAGTGTATTGGACTGAAGAGAATCTACTGTTCTTGTCAGGTTCCTAAGCAGAATTGAACTAGATATGGTCGTGTGTGTAGGAAGCACAGTTCTTTTTTTCTGAGCAAGTTCACTGTTCTGGCCCTACAGGAAACACAGTAGAGTAGAAGAGTGCTCTTTTCTCAAAAGCAGAGTGTGTTTCTTGTAAGGCGAGCTAGCGTTTCTTTCCCAGTCCTAAATGGAGTTGAGTCACTTGCAGTTTCTGGTCCTACGAGCAAGAGTTGTTTTCTGGTAAGAAGAGTCACTATTGCGCTCCCATTGTCATACAGAGGGCAAATAGCACTGGTGCCTGTTCACAGCATGTGCAGTGTATTTGACTGGAGGGTATACTGTTCTTGTCAGTTTCCTAAGCTGAATTGAACTAGATATGGCCATGTGTGTAGGAAGCACAGTTCTGTTGTTCTGTGCAATCTCACTGTTCTGGCCCTATAGGAAACACAGTAGAGTAGAAGAGTGCTCTTTTCTCAAAAGCAGAGTGTGTTTCTTGCAAGGAGAGCTAGCGTTTTTTTCCCAGTCCTATATGGAGTTGAATCACATGCAGTTTCTGATCCTACGAGCAAGAGTTGTTTTCTGGTAAGAAGAGTCACTATTGCGCTCCCATTGTCATACACAGGGCAAATAGCACTGGCGTCGGTTCCCAGCATGTACAGTGTATTGGACTGAAGAGAATCTACTGTTCTTCTCAGGTTCCTAAGCAGAAATGAAGTAGATATGGCCGTGTATTTAGGAAGCACTGTTCTTTTTTCTGAGCATGCTCACTGTTCGGACCCCATAGGAAACACAGCAGAGTAGAAGAGTGATCTTTTCTCTAAAGCAGAGTGTGTTTCTTGTAAGGCGAGCTAGCGTTTGTTTCCCAGACCTAAATGGAGTTGAATCACATGCAGTTTCTGGTCCTACAAGCAAGAGATGTTTTCTGGTAGGGAAAGTGACTATTGCGATCTCATTGACATACACAGTTCAAATAGCACTTGCTTCTGTTCCCAGCAAGTACAGTGTATTGGACTGAAGTGGAGCTACTGTTCTTGTCAGTTTCCTAAGCAGAGTTGAACTAGATATGGCCCGTGTGTGTAGGAAACACAGGTCTTTTTTTCTAAGCAAGCTCACTGTTCGGACCCCATAGGAAACACTGTATTGTAGGGGAGTGCTCTTTTCTCAAAAGCAGAGTGTGTTTCTTGTAAGGCGGGCTACCGTTTTTTTCCCAGTCCTATATGGAGTTGAATCCCATGCAGTTTCTGGTACTACGAGCAAGAGTTGTTTTCTGGTAAGAAGAGTCACTATTGTGCTCCCATTGTCATACACAGGGCAAATAGCACTGGCGTCGGTTCCCAGCAAGTACAGTGTATTGGACTGAAGAGGATCTACTGTTCTTGTCAGTTTCCTAAGCAGAATTGAAGTAGATATGGCCGTGTGTGTAGGAGGCACAGTTCTCTTGTTCTGATCAAGCTCACTGTTCTGACCCTATAGGAAACACAGTAGAGTAGAAGAGTGCTCTTTTCTCAAAAGCAGAGTGTGTTTCTTGTAAGGCTAGCTAGCGTTTGTTTCCCAGTACTAAATGGAGTTGAATCACTTGCAGTTTCTGGTCCTATGAGCAAGAGTTGTTTTCTGGTAAGGAAAGTCACTATTGCGCTCCCATTGCCATACATAGTGCAAATAGCACTCGCGTCTGTTCCCAGCAAGTACAGTGTATTGGACTGAAGAGGAGCTACTGTTCTTGTCATTTTCCTAAGAGGAGTTGAACTAGATATGGCCCGTGTGTTTAGGAAACACAGTTCTTTTTTTCTGAGAAAGCACACTGTGCGGACACCATAGGAAACACAGTAGAGTAGATGAGTGCTCTTTTCTCAAAATTAGATTGTGTTCCTTGAAAGGCGAGCTAGTATTTACTTCCCAGTCAGAAATGGAGTTGAATCCCATGCAGTTTCTGGTCCTACTAGTAAGAGTTGTTTTCTGGTAAGAAGAGTCACTATTGTGCTCCCATTGCCATACACAGTGCAAATAGCACTTGCGTCTGTTCCCAGCAAGTACAGTGTATTGGACTGAAGAGGAGCTACTGTTCTTGTCAGTTTCCTAAGCAGAGTTGAACCAGATATGGCCCGTGTGTGTAGTAAGCACAGTTCTTTTGTTCTGAGCAAGCTCACTGTTCAGACACCATAGGAAACACAGTAGAGTAGAAGAGTGCTCTTTTCTGAAAAGTAGAGTGTGTTTCTTGTAAGGCGAGCTAGCATTTTTTTCCCAGTCCTAAATGGAGTTGAATCACATGCAGTTTCTGGTCCTACGAGCAAGAGTTGTTTTCTGGTAAGAATAGTCAATATTGCGCACCCATTGTCATACACAGGGCAAATAGCACTTGCCTCTGTTCCCAGCAAGTACAGTGTATTGGACTGAAGAGGAGCTACTGTTCTTGTCAGTTTCCTAAGCAGAGTTGAACCAGGTATGGCCCGTGTGTGTAGGAAGCACAGGTCTTTTGTTCTGAGAAAGCTCACAGTTCGGACCCCGTAGGAAACACAATAGAGTAGAAGAGTGCCCTTTTCTCAAAAGCAGAGTGTGTTCCTTGTAAGGCGAGCTAGCATTTGTTTCCCATTCCTAAATGGAGTTGAATCACATCCAGTTTCTGGTCCTATGAGCAAGAGTTGTTTTCTGGTAAGGAAAGTCACTATTGTGCTCCCATTCCCATACATAGTGCAAATAGCACTCGTGTCTGTTCCCAGCAAGTACAGTGTATTGGACTGAAGAGGAGCTACTGTTCTTGTCATTTTCATAAGAGGAGTTGAACCAGATATATCCCATGTATGTAGGAAGCACAGTTCTTTTGTTCTGAGAAAGCACACTATGCGGACATCATAGGAAACACAATAGAGTAGATGAGTGCTCTATACTCAAAATTTGATTGTTTTTCTTGAAAGTCGAGCTAGTGTTTGTTTCCCAGTCAGAAATGGAGTTGAGTCCCATGCAGTTTCTGGTACTACGAGCAAGAGTTGTTTAATGGTAAGAAGAGTCACTATTGCGCTCCCATTGTCATACATAGTGCAAATAGCACTCGTGTCTGTTCCCAGCAAGTACAGTGTATTGGACTGAAGAGCAGCTACTGTTCTTGTCAGTTTCCTAAGCAGAGTTGAACTAGATATGGCCCGTGTGTGTAGGAAGCACAGTTCTTTTGTTCTGAGCAAGCTCACAGTTCGGACCACGTAGGAAACACAATAGAGTAGAAGAGTGCCCTTTTCTCAAAAGCAATGTGTGTTTCCTGTAAGGCGAGACAGCGTTTGTTAACCAGTACTAAATGGAGTTGAATCCCATGCAGTTTGTGGTCTTACGAGCAAGAGTTGTTTTCTGGTAAGAAGAGTCACTATTGCGCTCCCATTGTCATACACAGGGCAAATAGCACAGGTATCTGTTCCCAGCATGTACAGTGTATTGGACTGAAGAGGAGCTACTGTTCTTGTCAGTTTCCTAATCAGAGTTGAACTAGATATGGCCCGTGTGTAGGAAGCACAGGTCTTTTGTACTGAGCAAGCTCACAGTTCGGACCCCGTAGGAAACACAATAGAGGAGAAAAGTGCCCTTTTCTCAAAAGCAGAGAGTGTTTCTTGTAAGGCGAGCTAGCGTTTGTTTCCCAGTCCTAAATGGAGTTGAATCACATGCAGTTTCTGGTCCTACGAGCAAGAGTTGTTTTCTGGTAAGAAGAGTCAATATTGCGCTCCCATTGTCATACACAGGGCAAAGAGCACTGGCGTTGGTTCCCAGCATGTACGGTGTATTGGACTGAAGAGAACCTACTGTTCTTGTCAGGTTCCTAAGCAGAATTGAACTAGTTATGGCCGTGTATGTAGGAAGCACAGTTCTTTTGTTCTGAGCAAGCTCTCTGTTCTGGCCCTATAGTAAACACAGTGGAGTAGAAGAGTGCTCTTTTCTCAAAAGCAGAGTGTGTTTCTTGTAAGGCTAGCTAGCGTTTGTTTCCAGTCCTAAATGGAGTTGAATCACATGCAGTTTTTGTTCCTACCAGCAAGAGTTGTTTTCTCTAAAGGAAAGTCACTATTGTGCTCCCTTTGCCTTACACAGTGCAAATAGCAGTCGCGTCTGTTTCCAGCAAGTACAGTGTATTGGACGGAAGAGGAGCTACTGTTCTTGTCAGTTTCCTAAGCAGAGTTGAACTAGATATGGCCGTGTGTGTAGGAAGCACAGTTCTTTTGTTCTGAGCAAGCTCACTGTTCAGACCCCATTGGAAACACAATAGAGTGGAAGCGTGCTCTTTTCTCAAAAGCAGAGTGTGTTTCTTGTAAGGCAAGATAGCGTTTGTTTCCCAGTACTAAATGGAGTTGAATCCCATGCAATTTGTGGTCCTACGAGCAAGAGTTGTTTACTGGTAAGAAGAGTCACTATTGTGCTCCCATTGTCATACACAGGGCAAATAGCACTGGCGTCTGTTCCCAGCATGTACAGTGTATTGGACTGAAGAGGATCTACTGTTCTTGTCAGTTTCCTAAGCAGAATTGAACTAGATATGGCCGTGTGTGTAGGAAGCACAGTTCTCTTGTTCTGATCAAGCTCACTGTTCTGGCCCTATAGGATACACAGAAGAGTAGAAGAGTGCTCTTTTCTCAAAAGCAGAGTGTGTTTCTTGTAAGGCGAGCTAGCGTTTGTTTCCCAGTCCTAAATGGAGTTGAATCACATGCAGTTTCTGGTCATATGAGCAAGAGTTGTTTTCTGGTAAGGAAAGTCACTGTTGTACTCCCATTGCCATACATAGTGCAAATAGCACTGGCGTCTGTTCCCAGCAAGTACAGTGTATTGGACTGAAGAGCAGCTACTGTTCTTGTCAGTTTTCTAAGCAGAGTTGAACAAGATATGGCCCGAGTGTGTAGGAAGCACAGTTCTTTTGTTCTGAGCAAGCTCACTGTTCGGACCCCATAGGAAACACAGTAGAGTAGAAGCGTGCTCTTTTCTCAAAGGCAGAGTGTGTTTCTTGTAAGGCGAGATAGCGTTTGTTACCCAGTACTAAATGGAGTTGAATCCCATGCAGTTTGTGGTCCTACGAGCAAGAGTTGTTTTTTGGTAAGAAGAGTCACTATTGTGCTCCCATTGTCATACACAGGGCAAATAGCACTGGCATCTGTTCCCAGCATGTACAGTGTATTGGACTGAAGAGAATCTACTGTTCTTCTCAGGTTCCTAAGCAGAAATGAACTAGATATGGCCGTGTATGTAGGAAGCACAGTTCTTTTGTTCTGAGCATGCTCACTGTTCGGACCCCATAGGAAACACAGTAGAGTAGAAGAGTGATCTTTTCTCTAAAGCAGAGTGTGTTTCTTGTAAGGCGAGCTAGCGTTTGTTTCCCAGACCTAAATGGAGTTGAATCACATGCAGTTTCTGGTCCTACAAACAAGAGATGTTTTCTGGTAGGGAAAGTCACTATTGCGATCTCATTGACATACACAGTTCAAATAGCACTTCCTTCTGTTCCCAGCAAGTACAGTGTATTGGACTGAAGAGGAGCTACTGTTCTTGTCAGTTTCCTAAGCAGAATTGAACTAGATATGGCCGTGTGTGTAGGAGGCACAGTTCTCTTGTTCTGATCAAGCTCACTGTTCTGGCCCTATAGGAAACACAGTAGAGTAGAAGAGTGCTCTTTTCTCAAAAGCAGAGTGTGTTTCTTGTAAGGCGAGCTAGCGTTTGTTTCACAGTCCTTAATGGAGTTGAATCACTTGCAGTTTCTTGTCCTATGAGCAAGAGTTTTTTTCTGGTAAGGAAAGTCACTATTGCGCTCCCATTGCCATACATAGTGCAAATAGCACTCGCGTCTGTTCCCAGCAAGTACAGTGTATTGGACTGAAGAGGAGCTACTGTTCTTGTCATTTTCCTAAGAGGAGATGAACTAGATATGGCCCATGTGTGTAGGAAACACAGTTCTTTTTTTCTGAGAAAGCACACTGTGCGGACACCATAGGAAACACAGTAGAGTAGATGAGTGCTCTTTTCTCAAAATTAGATTGTGTTCCTTGAAAGGCGAGATAATATTTACTTCCCAGTCAGAAATGGAGTTGAATCCCATGCAGTTTCTGGTCCTAAGAGCAAGAGGTGTTTTCTGGTAAGAAGAGTCACTATTGTGCTCCCATTGCCATACACAGTGCAAATAGCACTTGCCTCTGTTCCCAGCAAGTACAGTGTATTGGACTGAAGAGGAGCTACTGTTCTTGTCAGATTCCTAAGCAGAGTTGAACCAGATATGGCCCGTGTGTGTAGGAAGCACAGGTCTTTTGTTCTGAGCAAGCTCACAGTTCGGACCCCGAAGAAAACACAATAGAGTAGAAGAGTGCCCTTTTCTCAAAAGCAGAGTGTGTTCCTTGTAAGGCAAGCTAGCATTTGTTTCCCAGTCCTAAATGGAGTTGAATCACATCCAGTTTCTGGTCCTATGAGCAAGAGTTGTTTTCTGGTAAGGAAAGTCACTATTGCGCTCCCATTCCCATATATAGTGCAAATAGCACTCGCGTCTGTTCCCAGCAAGTACAGTGTATTGGACTGAAGAGGAGCTACTGTTCTTGTCATTTTCATAAGAGGAGTTGAACCAGATATATCCCATGTGTGTAGGAAGCACAGTTCTTTTGTTCTGAGAAAGCACACTATGCGGACATCATAGGAAACACAATAGAGTAGATGAGTGCTCTATTCTCAAAATTTGATTGTTTTTCTTGAAAGTCGAGCTAGTGTTTGTTTCCCAGTCAGAAATGGAGTTGAGTCCCATGCAGTTTCTGGTACTACGAGCAAGAGTTGTTTTCTGGTAAGAAGAGTCACTATTGTGCTCCCATTGCCATACACAGTGCAAATAGCACTCGCGTCTGTTCCCAGCAAGTACAGTGTATTGGACTGAAGAGCAGCTACTGTTCTTGTCAGTTTCCTAAGCAGAGTTGAACTAGATATGGCCCGTGTGTGTAGGAAGCACAGTTCTTTTGTTCTGAGCAAGCTCACAGTTCGGACCCCGTAGGAAACACAATAGAGTAGATGAGTGCCCTTTTCTCAAAAGCAGTGTGTGTTTCCTGTAAGGCGAGACAGCGTTTGTTACCCAGTACTAAATGGAGTTGAATCCTATGCAGTTTGTGGTCTTATGAGCAAGAGTTGTTTTCTGGTAAGAAGAGTCACTATTGCGCTCCCATTGTCATACACAGGGCAAATAGCACACGCATCTGTTCCCAGCATGTACAGTGTATTGGACTGAAGAGGAGCTACTGTTCTTGTCATTTTTCTAAGAGGAGTTGAACCAGATATGGCCCATGTGTGTAGGAAGCACACTTCTTTTGTTCTGAGAAAGCTCACTGTGCGGACATCATAGGAAACACAGTAGAGTAGATGAGTGCTCTCTTCTCAAAATTTGATTGTGTTTCTGGAAAGGCAAGCTAGTGTTTGTTTCCCAGTCAGAAATGGAGTTGAATCCCATGTAGTTTGTGGTCCTACGAGCAATAGTTGTTTTCTGGTAAGAAGAGTCACTATTGTGCTCCCATTGCCATACACAGGGCAAATAGTACTCGCGTCTGTTCCCAGCAACTACAGTGTATTGGACTGAAGAGCAGCTACTGTTCTTGTCAGTTTCCTAAGCAGAGTTGAACTAGATATGACCCGAGTGTGTAGGAAGCACAGTTCATTGTTCTGAGCAAGCTCACTGTTCTGGCCCTATAGGAAACACAGTAGAGTAGAAGAGTGCTCTTTTCTCAAAAGCAGAGTGTGTTTCTTGTAAAGCGAGCTAGCGTTTGTTTCCCAGTCCTAAATGGAGTTGAATCACATGCAGTTTCTGGTCCTAGGAGCAAGAGTTGTTTTCTGGTAAGAAGAGTCAATATTGCGCTCCCATTGTCATACTCAGGGCAAATAGCACTGGCGTTAGTTCCCAGCATGTACGGTGTATTGGACTGAAGAGAACCTACTGTTCTTGTCAGGTTCCTAAGCAGAACTGAACTAGTTATGGCCGTGTATGTAGGAAGCACAGTTCTTTTGTTCTGAGCAAGCTCTCCGTTCTGGCCCTATAGGAAACACAGTAGAGTAGAAGAGTGCTCTTTTCTCAAAAGGAGAGTGTGTTTCTTGTAAGGCGAGCTAGCGTTTGTTTACAGTCCTTAATGGAGTTGAATCCCATGCAGTTTGTGGTCCTACGAGCAAGAGTTGTTTTCTGATAAGAAGAGTCACTATTGTGCTCCCATTGTCATACACAGGGCAAATAGCACTCGCGTCTGTTCCCAGCATGTACAGTGTATTGGACTGAAGAGGATTTACTGTTCTTGTCAGTTTCCTAAGCAGAATTGAACTAGATATGGCCGTGTGTGTAGGAAGCACAGTTCTCTTGTTCTGATCAAGCTCACTGTTCTGGCCCTATAGGATACACAGAAGAGTAGAAGAGTGCTCTTTTCTCAAAAGCAGAGTGTGTTTCTTGTAAGGTGAGCGAGCGTTTGTTTCCCAGTCCTAAATGGAGTTGATACACATGCAGTTTGTGGTCTTACGAGCAAGAGTTGTTTTCTGGTAAGGAAAGTCACTGTTGTACTCCCATTGCCATACATAGTGCAAATAGCACTCGCGTCTGTTCCCAGCAAGTACAGTGTATTGGACTGAAGAGGAGCTACTGTTCTTGTCATTTTTCTAAGAGGAGTTGAACCAGATATGGCCCATGTGTTTAGGAAGCACACTTCTTTTGTTCTGAGAAAGCTCACTGTGCGGACATCATAGGAAAAACAGTAGAGTAGATGAGTGCTCTCTTCTCAAAATATGATTGGGTTTCTGGAAAGGCAAGCTAGTGTTTGTTTCCCAGTCAGAAATGGTGTTGAATCCCATGCAGTTTGTGGTCCTACGAGCAAGAGTTGTTTTCTGGTAAGAAGAGTCACTATTTTGCTCCCATTGCTATACACAGGGCAAATAGCACTCGCGTCTGTTCCCAGCAAGTACAGTGTATTGGACTGAAGAGCAGCTACTGTTCTTGTCAGTTTCCTAAGCAGAGTTGAACTAGATATGGCCCGAGTGTGTAGGAAGCACAGTTCTTTTGTTCTGAGCAAGCTCACTGTTCGGACCCCATAGGAAACACAGTAGAGTAGAAGCGTGCTCTTTTCTCAAAAGCAGAGTGTGTTTCTTGTAAGGCGAGATAGCGTTTGTTACCCAATACTAAATGGAGTTGAATCCCATGCAGTTTGTGGTCCTACGAGCAAGAGTTGTTTTCTGGTAAGAAGAGTCACTATTGAGCTCCCATTGTCATACACAAGGCAAATAGCACTGGCATCTGTTCCCAGCATGTACAGTGTATTGGACTGAAGAGGATCTACTGTTCTTTTCAGTTTTCTAAGCAAAATTGAAGTAGATATGGCCGTGTGTGTAGGAAGCACAGTTCTCTTGTTCTGATCAAGCTCACTGTTCTGGCCCTATAGGAAACACAGTAGAGTAGAAGAGTGCTCTTTTCTCAAAAGCAGAGTGTGTTTCTTGTAAGGCGAGCTAGCGTTTGTTTCCCAGTCCTAAATGGAGTTGAATCACATCCAATTTCTGGTCCTATGAGCAAGAGTTGTTTTCTGGTAAGGAAAGTCACTATTGCGTTCCCATTGCCATACATAGTGCAAATAGCACTCGCGTCTGTTCCCAGCAAGTACAGTGTATTGGACTGAAGAGGAGCTACTCTTCTTGTCATTTTCCTAAAAGGAGTTGAACTAGATATGGCTCGTGTGTGTAGGAAGCACAGTTCTTTTGTTCTGAGAAAGCACACTGTGCAGACACCATAGGAAACACAGTAGAGTAGATGAGTGCTCTTTTCTCAAAATTAAATTGTGTTTCTTGAAAGGCGAGCTAGTATTTGCTTCCCAGTCAAAAATGGAGTTGAATCCCATGCCGTTTCTGGTCCTACGAGCAAGAGTTTTTTTCTGGTAAGAAGAGTCACTATTGTGCTCCCATTGTCATACACAGTGCAAATAGCACTGGCGTCTGTTCCCAGCAAGTACGGTGTATTGGACTGAAGAGCAGCTACTGTTCTTGTCAGTTTCTTAAGCAGAGTATAACTAGATATGGCCCGTGTGTGTAGGAAGCACAGTTCATTT
>NW_026737933.1:0-29190 GCF_949786415.1 Peromyscus eremicus
AAATCAGAGTGTCTTTCTTGTAAGGCGAGCTAGTGTTTGTTTCCCAGTCAGAAATGGAGTTGAATCCATGCAGTTTCTGGTCCTATGAGCAAGAGTTGTTTTCTGATAAGAAGAGTCACTATTGTGCTCCTATTGCCATACACAGTGCAAAGAGCACTGGCGTCTGTTCCCAGCAAGTACAGTGTATTGGACTGAATAGGAGCTACTGTTCTTGTCAGTTTCCTAAGCAGAGTTAAACTACATATGGTCCGTTTGTGTAGGAAGCACAGTTCTTTTGTTCTGAGCAAGCTCACTGTTCGGACCCCATAGGAAACACAGTAGAGGAGAAGAGTGCTCTTTTCTCAAAACAGAGTGTGTTTCTTGTAAGGCGAGGCTAGCATTTGTTTCCCAGTCCTAAATGGAGCTGAATCACATGCAGTTTCTGGTCCTACGAGCAAGAGTTGTTTTCTGGTAAGGAAAGTCACTATTGAGCTCCCATTTCCATACACAGTGCAAATAGCACTCGCGTCTGTTCCCAGCAAGTACAGTGTATTGGACTGAAGAGGAGCTACTGTTCTTGTCAGTTTCCTAAGCAGAGCTGAACTAGATATGGCCCCGTGTGTGTAGGAAGCACAGTTCTTTTGTTCTGAGCAAGCTCAATGATCGGACCCCATAGGAAACACAGTAGAGTAGAAGAGTGCTCTTTTCTCAAAAGCAGAGTGTGTTTCTTGTAAAGCGAGCTAGTGTTTGTTTCCCCAGTCAGAAATGGAGTTGAATCCCATGCAGTTTCTTGTCCTATGAGTAAGAGCTGTTTTCTGGTAATAAGAGTCACTATTGCGCTCCCATTGTCATACACAGGGCAAATAGCACTGGCGTGTGTTCCCAGCATGTACAGTGTATTGGACTGAACAGGAGCTACTGTTCTTTTCAGTTTCCTAAGCAGAATTGAACCAGATATGGTCCATGTGTGTAGGAAGCACAGTTCTTTTGTTCTGAGCAAGCTCACTGTTCCGGCCCTATAGGAAAAACAGTAGAGTAGAAGAGTGCTCTTTTCTCAAAAGCAGAGTGTGTTTCTTGTAAGGCGAGCTAGCATTTGTTTCCAGTAATAAATGGAGTTGAATCACATGCAGTTTTTGTTCCTACGAACAAGAGTTGTTTTCTGGTAATAAAGTAACTGTTGCGCTCCCATTGCCATACACAGTGTAAATAGCACTCGCATCTGTTCCCAGCAAGTACAGTGTATTGGACTGAAGCGGAGCTACTGTTCTTGTCAGTTTCCTAATCAGAGTTGAATTAATAATGGCCCCTGTGTGTAGGAAGCACAGTTCTTTTGTTCTGAGCAAGCTCGCTGTTCGGACCAAATAGGATACACAGTCGAGTAGAAGAGTGCTCTTTTCTCAAAAGCAGAGTGTGTTTCTTGTTAGGCGAGCTAGCATTTGTTTCCCATTCCTAAATGGAGTTGAATTACATGCAGTTTCTTGTCCTACGAGCAAGAGTTGTTTTCTGGTAATAAGAGTCACTATTGTGCTCCCATTGTCATACACACGGCAAATAGGACTGGCGTGTGTTCCCAGCATGTACAGTGTATTGGACTGAACAGGAGCTACTGTTCTTTTCAGTTTCCTAAGCAGAAATGAACCAGATATGGTCCATGTGTGTAGGAAGCACAGTTCTTTTGTTCTGAGCAAGCTCACTGTTCTGGACCTATAGGAAACACAGTAGAGTAGAAGAGTGCTCTTTTCTCAAAGCAGAGTGTGTTTCTTGTAAGGCGAGCTAGCCTTTGTTTCCCAGTCCTAAATGGAGTTGAATCACATACAGTTTTTGGTACTACGAGCAAGAGTTGTTTTCTGGTAATAAAGTCACTATTGAGCTCCCATTGCAATACACAGTGCAAATAGCACTCGCATCTGTTCCCAGCAAGTACAGTGTATTGGACTGAAGCGGAGCTACTGTTCTTGTCAGTTTCCTAAGCAGAGTTGAACTAGATATGGCCCGTGTGTGTAGGAAGCACAGTTCTTTTGTTCTGAGCAAGCTCACTGTTCGGACCCCATAGAAAACACAGTAGAGTAGAAGAGTGCTCTTTTCTCAAAAGCAGAGTGTGTTTCTTGTAAGGCGAGCTAGTGTTTGTTTCCTAGTCCTAAATGGAGTTGAATCCCATGCAGTTTCTGGTCCTACGAGCAAGAGTTGTTTTCTTGTAAGGAAAGTCACTATTGCGCTCCCATTTACATACACAGTGCAAATAACACTCGCGTCTGTTCCCAGCAAGTACAGTGTATTGGACTGAAGCGGAGCTACTGTTCTTGTCAGTTTCCTAAGCAGAGTTGAACTAGATATGGCCCCTGTGTGTAGGAAGCACAGTTCTTTTGTTCTGAGCAAGATCACTATTCGGACCCCGTAGGAAACACAGTAGAGTAGAAGAGTGCTCTTTTCTCAAAATCAGAGTGTCTTTCTTGTAAGGCGAGCTAGTGTTTGTTTCCCTGTCAGAAATGGAGTTGAATCCCATGCAGTTTCTGGTCCTATGAGCAAGAGTTGTTTTCTGATAAGAAGAGTCACTATTGTGCTCCTATTGCCATACACAGTGCAAATAGCACTGGCGTCTGTTCCCAGCAAGTACAGTGTATTGGACTGAATAGGAGCTACTGTACTTGTCAGTTTCCTAAGCAGAGTTGAACTACATATGGTCCGTGTGTGTAGGAAGCACAGTTCTTTTGTTCTGAGCAAGCTCACTGTTCGGACCCCATAGGAAACACAGTAGAGTAGAAGAGTGCTCTTTTCTCAAAAGCAGAGTGTGTTTCTTGTAAGGCGAGCTAGCATTTGTTTCCCAGTCCTAAATGGAGCTGTATCACATGCAGTTTCTGGTCCTACGAGCAAGAGTTGTTTTCTGGTAAGAAAGTCACTATTGCGCTCCCATTGCATTACACAGTGCCAATAGCACTCGCGTCTGTTCCCAGCAAGTACAGTGTATTGGACTGAAGAGGAGCTACTGTTCTTGTCAGTTTCCTGAGCAGAGTTGCTGGATATGGCCCGTGTGTGTAGGAAGCACAGTTCTTTTGTTCTGAGCAAGCTCAATGATCGGACCCCATAGGAAACACAGTAGAGTAGAAGAGTGCTCTTTTCTCAAAAGCAGAGTGTGTTTCTTGTAAAGCGAGCTAGTGTTTGTTTCCCAGTCAGAAATGGAGTTGAATCCCATGCAGTTCTTGTCCTATGAGTAAGAGCTGTTTTCTGTTAAGAAGAGTCACTATTGTGCTCCTATTGCCATACACAGGGCAATGAGCACTGGCGTCTGTTCCCAGCTAGTACAGTGTATTGGACTGAAGAGGAGCTACCGTTCTTGTCATTTTCCTAAGCAGAGTTGAACTAGATATGGCCAGTGTGCGTAGGAAGCACAGTTCTTTTGTTCTGAGCAAGCTCACTGTTTGGACCCCATAGGAAACACAGTAGAGTAGAAGAGTGCTCTTTTCTCAAAGCAGAGTGTGTTTCTTGTAAGGCGAGCTAGCCTTTGTTTCCCAGTCCTAAATGGATTTGAATCACATCCAGTTTTTGGTACTACGAGCAAGAGTTCTTTTCTGGTAATAAAGTCACTATTGCGCTCCCATTGCAATACACAGTGCAAATAGCACTCGCATCTGTTCCCAGCAAGTACAGTGTATTGGACTGAAGCGGAGCTACTGTTCTTGTCAGTTTCCGAAGCAGAGTTGAACTAGATATGGCCCGTGTGTGTAGGAAGCACAGTTCTTTTGTTCTGAGCAAGCTCACTCTTCGGACCCCATTGAAAACACAGTAGAGTAGAAGAGTGCTCTTTTCTCAAAAGCAGGGTGTGTTTCTTGTAAGGCGAGCTAGTGTTTGTTTCCCAGTCAGAAATGGAGTTGAATCCCATGCAGTTTCTGGTCCTACGAGCAAGAGTTGTTTTCTGGTAAGGAAAGTCACTATTGTGCTCCCATTGCCATACACAGTGCAAATAGCCCTCGCATCTGTTCCCAGCAAGTACAGTGTATTGGACTGAAGCGGACCTACTGTTCTTGTCAGTTTCCTCAGCAGAGATGAACTAGATATGGCCCGTGTGTGTAGGAAGCACAGTACTTTTGTTCTGAGCAAGCTCACTGGTCAGACCCCCTAGAAAACACAGTAGAGTAGAAGAGTGCTCTTTTCTCAAAAGCAGAGTGTGTTTTTTGTAATGCGAGATAGCGTTTGTTTCCCAGTCCTAAATGGAGTTGAATCACATACAGTTTTTTGTCCTATGACCAAGAGTTTTTTTCTGGTAAGGAAAGTCACTATTGCGCTCCCATTTACATACACAGTGCAAATAACACTCGCGTCTGTTCCCAGCAAGTACAGTGTATTGGACTGAAGCGGACCTACTGTTCTTGTCAGTTTCCGAAGCAGAGTTGAACTAGATATGGCCCGTGTGTGTAGGAAGCACAGTTCTTTTGTTCTGAGCAAGCTCACTCTTCGGACCCCATTGAAAACACAGTAGAGTAGAAGAGTGCTCTTTTCTCAAAAGCAGAGTGTGTTTCTTGTAAGGCGAGCTAGTGTTTGTTTCCCAGTCAGAAATGGAGTTGAATCCCATGCAGTTTCTGGTCCTACGAGCAAGAGGTGTTTTCTGGTAAGGAAAGTCACTATTGTGCTCCCATTGCCATACACAGTGCAAATAGCCCTCGCATCTGTTCCCAGCAAGTACAGTGTATTGGACTGAAGCGGACCTACTGTTCTTGTCAGTTTCCTCAGCAGAGATGAACTAGATATGGCCCGTGTGTGTAGGAAGCACAGTACTTTTGTTCTGAGCAAGCTCACTGGTCAGACCCCCTAGAAAACACAGTAGAGTAGAAGAGTGCTCTTTTCTCAAAAGCAGAGTGTGTTTTTTGTAATGCGAGATAGCGTTTGTTTCCCAGTCCTAAATGGAGTTGAATCACATACAGTTTTTTGTCCTATGACCAAGAGTTTTTTTCTGGTAAGGAAAGTCACTATTGCGCTCCCATTTACATACACAGTGCAAATAACACTCGCGTCTGTTCCCAGCAAGTACAGTGTATTGGACTGAAGCGGAGCTACTGTTCTTGTCAGTTTCCTAAGCAGAGTTGAACTAGTTATAGCCCCTGTGTGTAGGAAGCACAGTTCTTTTGTTCAGCAAGATCACTGTTCGGACCCCATAGAAAACACAGTAGAGTAGAAGAGTGCTCTTTTCTCAAAAGCAGACTGTGTTTCTTGTAAGGCGAGCTAGTGTTTGTTTCCCAGTCCTAAATGGAGTTGAATCCCATGCAGTTTCTGGTCCTACGAGCAAGAGTTGTTTTCTGGTAAGGAAAGTCACTATTGCGCTCCCATTTACATACACAGTGCAAATAACACTCGCGTCTGTTCCCAGCAAGTACAGTGTATTGGACTGAAGCGGAGCTACTGTTCTTGTCAGTTTCCTAAGCAGAGTTGAACTAGATATGGCCCGTGTGTGTAGGAAGCACAGTTCTTTTGTTCTGAGCAAGCTCACTGTTTGGACCCCATAGGAAACACAGTAGAGTAGAAGAGTGCTCTTTTCTCAAAAGCAGAGTGTGTTTCTTGTAAGGCGAGCTAGCCTTTGTTTCCCAGTCCTAAATGGAGTTGAATCACATCCAGTTTTTGGTACTACGAGCAAGAGTTGTTTTCTGGTAATAAAGTCACTATTGCCCTCCCATTGCAATACTCAGTGCAAATAGCACTCGCATCTGTTCCCAGCAAGTACAGTGTATTGGACTGAAGCGGAGCTACTGTTCTTGTCAGTTTCCGAAGCAGAGTTGAACTAGATATTGCCCGTGTGTGTAGGAAGCACAGTTCTTTTGTTCTGAGCAAGCTCACTCTTCGGACCCCATAGAAAACACAGTAGAGTAGAAGAGTGCTCTTTTCTCAAAAGCAGAGTGTGTTTCTTGTAAGGCGAGCTAGTGTTTGTTTCCCAGTCAGAAATGGAGTTGAATCCCATGCAGTTTCTGGTCCTACGAGCAAGAGTTGTTTTCTGGTAAGGAAAGTCACTATTGTGCTCCCATTGCCATACACAGTGCAAATAGCCCTCGCATCTGTTCCCAGCAAGTACAGTGTATTGGACTGAAGCGGACCTACTGTTCTTGTCAGTTTCCTCAGCAGAGATGAACTAGATATGGCCCGTGTGTGTAGGAAGCACAGTTCTTTTGTTCTGAGCAAGCTCACTGTTCAGACCCCCTAGAAAACACAGTAGAGTAGAAGAGTGCTCTTTTCTCAAAAGCAGAGTGTGTTTTTTGTAATGAGAGATAGCGTTTGTTTCCCAGTCCTAAATGGAGTTGAATCACATCCAGTTTTTTGTCCTATGACCAAGAGTTTTTTTCTGGTAAGGAAAGTCACTATTGCGCTCCCATTTACATACACAGTGCAAATAACACTCGCGTCTGTTCCCAGCAAGTACAGTGTATTGGACTGAAGCGGAGCTACTGTTCTTGTCAGTTTCCTAAGCAGAGTTGAACTAGATATGGCCCCTGTGTGTAGGAAGCACAGTTCTTTTGTTCTGAGCAAGATCACTATTCGGACCCCGTAGGAAACACAGTAGAGTAGAAGAGTGCTCTTTTCTCAAAAGCAGAGTGTCTTTCTTGTAAGGCGAGCTAGTGTTTGTTTCCCAGTCAGAAATGGAGTTGAATCCCATGCAGTTTCTGGTCCTATGAGCAAGAGTTGTTTTCTGATAAGAAGAGTCACTATTGTGCTCCTATTGCCATACACAGTGCAAATAGCACTGGCGTCTATTCCCAGCAAGTACAGTGTATTGGACTGAATAGTAGCTACTGTTCTTGTCAGTTTCCGAAGCAGAGTTGAACTACATATGGTCTGTGTGTGTAGGAAGCACAGTTCTTTTGTTCTGAGCAAGCTCACTGTTCGGACCCCATAGGAAACACAGTAGAGTAGAAGAGTGCTCTTTTCTCAAAACAGAGTGTGTTTCTTGTAAGGCGAGCTAGCATTTGTTTCCCAGTCCTAAATGGAGCTGAATCACATGCAGTTTCTGGTCCTACGAGCAAGAGTTGTTTTCTGGTAAGGAAAGTCACTATTGCGCTCCCATTTCCATACACAGTGCAAATAGCACTCGCGTCTGTTCCCAGCAAGTACAGTGTGTTGGACTGAAGAGGAGCTACTGTTCTTGTCAGTTTCCTAAGCAGAGCTGAACTAGATATGGCCCGTGTGTGTAGGAAGCACAGTTCTTTTGTTCTGAGCAAGCTCAATGATCGGAACCCATAGGAAACACAGTAGAGTAGAAGAGTGCTCTTTTCTCAAAAGCAGAGTGTGTTTCTTGTAAAGCGAGCTAGTGTTTGTTTCCCAGTCAGAAATGGAGTTGAATCCCATGCAGTTTCTTGTCCTATGAGTAAGAGCTGTTTTCTGGTAATAAGAGTCACTATTGCGCTCCCATTGTCATAAACAGGGCAAATAGCACTGGCGTGTGTTCCCAGCATGTACAGTGTATTGGACTGAACAGGAGCTACTGTTCTTTTCAGTTTCCTAAGCAGAATTGAACCAGATATGGTCCATGTGTGTAGGAAGCACAGTTCTTTTGTTCTGAGCAAATTCACTGTTCTGGCCCAATAGGAAACACACTAGAGTAGAAGAGTGCTCTTTTCTCAAAAGCACAGTGTGTTTCTTGTAATGCGAGCTGTCATTTGTTTCCTAGTCCTAAATGGAGTTGAATCACATGCAGTTTTTGGTTCTAGGACCAAGAGTTGTTTTCTGGTAAGGAAAGTCATTATTGTGCTCCCATTGCCATACACAGGGCAAATAGCACTCGCGTCTGTTCCCAGCTAGTACAGTGTATTGGACTGAAGAGGAGCTACCGTTCTTGTCAGTTTCCTAAGCAGAGTTGAACTAGATATGGCCCGTGTGTGTAGGAAGCACAGTTCTTTTGTTCTGAGCAAGCTCACTGTTCGGACCCCATAGGAAACACAGTAGAGTAGAAGAGTGCTCTTTTCTCAAAAGCAGAGTGTATTTCTTGTTAGGCGAGCTAGCGTTTGTTTCCCAGTTCTAAATGGAGTTGAATCACATGCAGATTCTTGTCCTACGAGCAAGAGTTGTTTTCTGGTAAGAAGAGTCACTATTGCGCTCCCATTGTCATACACAGGGCAAATAGCTCTGGCATCTGTTCACAGCATGTACAGTGTATTGGACTGAACAGGAGCTACTGTTCTTTTCAGTTTCCTAAGCAGAATTGAACTAGATATGGCAGTATTTGTATGCAGCACAGTTCTTTTGTTCTGAGCAAGCTCACTGTTCTGGCACTATAGGAAACACAGTAGAGTAGAAGAGTGCTCTTTTCTCAAAAGCAGAGCGTGTTTCTTGTAAGGCGAGCTAGAGTTTGTTTCCCAGTCAGAAATGGAGTTGAATCCCATGCAGTTTCTGGTAGTACGAGCAAGAGTTTTTTTCTGGTAAGGAAAGTGACTATTGTGCTCCCATTTACATACATAGTGCAAATAGCATTCGCGTCTGTTCCCAGTAAGTACAGTGTATTGGACTGAAGAGGAGCTACTGTTCTTGTCAGTTTCCTAAGCATAGTTGAACTAGATATGGCCTGTGTGTGTAGGAAGCACAGTTCTTTTCTTTTTAGCAAGCTCAATGTTCGGACCCCATAGGAAACACATTAGAGAAGAAGAGTGCTCTTTTCTCAAAAGCAGAGTGTGTATCTTGTAAGGCGAGCTAGCATTTGTTTTCCAGTCCTAAACGGCGTTGAATCACATGCAGTTTTTGGACCTACGAGCAAGAGTTGTTTTCTGGTAAGGAAGGTCACTATTGCGCTCCCATTTCCATACTCAGTGCAAAAAGCACTCGCGTCTGGTCCAGCAAGTACAGTGTATTGGAATGAAGCGGAGCTACTGTTCTTGTCAGTTTCCTAAGCAGAGTTGAACTAGATAAGGCCCATGTGTGTAGGAAGCACAGTTCTTTTGTTCTGAGCAAGCTCACTATTCGGACCCCATAGGAAACACAGTAGAGTAGAAGAGTGCTCTTTTCTCAATATATACAGTGTAAATAGCACTCGCATCTGTTCCCAGCAAGTACAGTGTATTGGACTGAAGCGGAGCTACTGTTCTTCTCAGTATCCGAAGCAGAGTTGGACTAGTTATGGCCCCTGTGTGTAGGAAGCACAGTTCTTTTGTTCTGAGCAAGCTCACTATTCGGACCCCATAGGAAACACAGTAGAGTAGAAGAGTGCTCTTTTCTCAAAAGCAGAGTGTGTTTCTTGTAAGGCGAGCTAGTGTTTTTTTTTCCAGTCAGAAATGGAGTTGAAACCCATGCAGTTTCTCGTCCTACGAGCAAGAGTTGTTTTCTGGTAAGAAGAGTCACTATTGCGCTCCCATTGTCATACACAGGGTAAATAGCACTGGCGTCTGTTCCCAGCAAGTACAGTGTATTGGACTGAAGTGGAGCTACTGTTCTTGTCAGTTTCCTAAGCAGAGTTGAACTAGATATGGCCCCTGTGTGTAGGAAGCACAGTTCTTTTGTTCTGAGCAAGCTCACAGTTCGGACCACATAGAAAAGACATTAGAGTAGAAGATGCTCTTTTATGAAAAGCAGAGTGTGTTTCTTATAAGGCGAGCTAGTGTTTGTTTCCCAGTCATAAATGGAGTTGAATCCCATGCAGTTTCTGGTCCTATGAGCAAGAGGTGTTTTCTGATAAGAAGAGTCACTATTGTGCTCCTATTGCCATACACAGTGCAAATAGCACTCGCGTCTGTTCCCAGCTAGTACAGTGTATTGGACTGAAGGGGAGCTACCGTTCTTGTCAGTTTGCTAAGCAGAGTTGAACTAGATATGGCCATATTTGTAGGAAGCACAGTTCTTTTGTTCTGAGCAAGCTCACTCTTCTGGCCCTATAAGAAACACAGTAGAGTAGAAGAGTACTCTATTCTCAAAAGCAGAGTGTGTTTCTTGTAAGGCGAGCTAGCATTTGTTTCCCAGTCCTAAATGGAGTTGAATCACATGCAGTTTTTGGTCCTACGAGCAAGAGTTGTTTTCTGGTAATAAAGTCACTATTGCGCTCCCATTGCCATACACAGTGCAAATAGCACTCGCGTCTGTTCCCAACAAGTACAGTGTATTGGACCGAAGCGGAGCTACTGTTCTTGTCAGTTTCCTAAGCAGATTTGAACTAGATATGGCCCGTGTGTGTAGGAAGCACAGTTCTTTTGTTCTGAGCAAGCACACTGTTCGAACTCCATAGGAAACACAGTAGAGTAGAAGAGTGCTCTTTTCTCAAAAGCAGAGTGTGTTTCTTGTAAGGCGAGCTAGTTTTTGCTTCCCAGTCAGAAATGGAGTTGATTCCCATGCAGTTTCTGGTCCTACGAGCAAGCGGTGTTTTCTGGTAAGGAAAGTCACTATTAAGCTCCCCTTTACATACACAGTGCAAAGAGCACTCGCGTCTGTTCCCAGCAAGTACAGTGTATTGGACTGAATAGGAGCTACTGTTCTTGTCAGTTTCCTAAGCAGAGTTGAACTACATATGATCCGTGTGTGTAGGAAGCACAGTTCTTTTGTTCTGAGCATGCTCACCTTTCGGACCCCAAAGGAAACACAGTAGAGTAGAAGAGTGCTCTTTTCTCAAAAGCAGAGTGTGTTTCTTGTAAGGCGAGCTAGCATTTGTTTCCCAGTCCTAAATGGAGCTGAATCACATGCAGTTTCTGGTCCTACAAGCAAGAGTTGTTTTCTGGTAAGGAAAGTCACTATTGCGCTCCAATTGCCATACACAGTGCCAATAGCACTCGCGTCTGTTCCCAGCAAGTACAGTGTATTGGACTGAAGAGGAGCTACTGTTCTTGTCAGTTTCCTAAGCAGAGTTGAACTAGATATGGCCAGTGTGTGTAGGAAGCACAGTTCTTTTGTTCTGAGCAAGCTCAATGTTCGGACCCCATAGGAAACACAGTAGAGTAGAAGAGTGCTCTTTTCTCAAAAGCAGAGTGTGTTTCTTGTAAGGCGAGCTAGCCTTTGTTTCCCAGTCCTAAATGGAGTTGAATCACATCCAGTTTTTGGACCTTCGAGCAAGAGTTGTTTTCTGGTAATAAAGTCACTGATGCGCTCCAATTGCCATATACAGTGTAAATAGCACTCGCATCTGTTCCCAGCAAGTACAGTGTATTGGACTGAAGCGGAGCTACTGTTCTTCTCAGTTTCCGAAGCAGAGTTGGACTAGTTATGGCCCCTGTGTGTAGGAAGCACAGTTCCTTTGTTCTGAGCAAGCTCACTATTCGGACCCCATAGGAAACACAGTAGAGTAGAAGAGTGCTCTTTTCTCAAAAGCAGAGTGTGTTTCTTGTAAGGCGAGCTAGTGTTTTTTTTTCCAGTCAGAAATGGAGTTGAAACCCATGCAGTTTCTCGTCCTACGAGCAAGAGTTGTTTTCTGGTAAGAAGAGTCACTATTGCGCTCCAATTGTCATACACAGGGTAAATAGCACTGGCGTCTGTTCCCAGCAAGTACAGTGTATTGGACTGAAGTGGAGCTACTGTTCTTGTCAGTTTCCTAAGCAGAGTTGAACTAGATATGGCCCCTGTGTGTAGGAAGCACAGTTCTTTTGTTCTGAGCAAGCTCACAGTTCGGACCACATAGAAACGACATTAGAGTAGAAGATGCTCTTTTATGAAAAGCAGAGTGTGTTTCTTATAAGGCGAGCTAGTGTTTGTTTCCCAGTCAGAAATGGAGTTGAATCCCATGCAGTTTCTGGTCCTATGAGCAAGAGGTGTTTTCTGATAAGAAGAGTCACTATTGTGCTCCTATTGCCATACACAGTGCAAATAGCACTCGCGTCTGTTCCCAGCTAGTACAGTGTATTGGACTGAAGGGGAGCTACCGTTCTTGTCAGTTTGCTAAGCAGAGTTGAACTAGATATGGCCCGTGTGTGTAGGAAGCACAGTTCTTTTGTTCTGAGCAAGCTCACTCTTCGGACCCCATAGGAAACACAGTAGAGTAGAAGAGTGCTCTTTACTCAAAAGCAGAGTGTGTTTCTTGTAAGGCAAGCTAGCGTTTGTTTCCCAGTCCTAAATGGAGTTGAATCACATCCTGCTTTTGGTACTTGGAGCAAGAGTTGTTTTCTGGTAAGCAAAGTCACTATTGCACTCCCATTGCCATACACAGTGCAAATAGCACTCGCGTCTGTTCCCAGCAAGTACAGTGTATTGGACTGAAGAGGAGCTGCTGTTCTTGTCAATTTCCTAAGCAGAGTTGAACTAGATATGGCCCCTGTGTGTAGGAAGCACAGTTCTTTTGTTCTGAGCAAGCTCACTGTTCCGACCCCATAGGATACACAGTAGAGTAGAAGAGTGCTCTTTTCTCAAAAGCAGAGTGTGTTTCTTGTAAGGAGAGCTAGCGTTTGTTTCCCAGTCCTAAATGGAGTTGAATCACATACAGTTTCTGGTCCTACGAGCAAGAGATGTTTTCTGGTAAGAAGAGTCACTATTGTGCTCCCATTGTCATACAGAGGGCAAATAGCCCTGGCGTCTGTTCCCAGCATTTACAGTGTATTGGACTGAAGAGGATATACTGTTCTTTTCAGTTTCCTAAGCAGAATTGAACTAGATATGGCCATATTTGTAGGAAGCACAGTTCTTTTGTTCTGAGCAAGCTCACTGTTCGGAACCCATAGGAAACACAGTAGAATAGAAGAGTGCTCTTTTCTCAAAAGCAGAGTGTGTTTCTTGTAAGGCGAGCTAGTGTTTGTTTCCCAGTCAGAAATGGAGTTGAATCCCATGCAGTTTCTTGTCCTATGAATAAGAGTTGTTTTCTGATAAGAAGAGTGACTATTGTGCTCCTATTGCCATATACAGGGCAAAGAGCACTCGCGTCTTTTCCCAGCTAGTACAGTGTATTGGACTGAAGAGGAACTACCGTTCTTGTCAGTTTCCTAAGCAGAGTTGAACTAGATATGGCCATATTTGTAGGAAGCACAGTTCTTTTGTTCTGAGCAAGCTCAATGTTCGGACCCCATAGGAAACACAGTAGAGTAGAAGAGTGCTCTTTTCTCAAAATCAGAGTGTCTTTCTTGTAAGGCGAGCTAGTGTTTGTTTCCCAGTCAGAAATGGAGTTGAATCCCATGCAGTTTCTGGTCCTATGAGCAAGAGTTGTTTTCTGATAAGAAGAGACACTATTGTGCTCCTATTGCCATACACAGTGCCAATAGCACTCGCGTCTGTTCCCAGCAAGTACGGTGTATTGGACTGAAAAGGAGCTACTGTTCTTGTCAGTTTCCTAAGCAGAGTTGAACTACATATGGTCCCTGTGTGTAGGAAGCACAGTTCTTTTGTTCTGAGCAAGCTCACTGTTCGGACCCCATAGGAAACACAGTAGAGTAGAAGAGTGCTCTTTTCTCAAAAGCAGAGTGTGTTTCTTGTAAGGCGAGCTAGTGTTTGTTTCCCAGTCAGAAATGGAGTTGAACCCCATGCAGTTTCTGGTCCTACGAGCAAGAGTTGTTTTCTGGTAAGGAAAGTCACTATTGTGCTCCCATTGCCATACACAGTGCAAATAGCACTCGCGTCTGTTCCCAGCAAGTACAGTGTATTGGACTGAAGCGGAGCTACTGTTCTTGTCAGTTTCCTAAGCAGAGATGAACTAGATATGGCCCGTGTGTGTAGGAAGCACAGTACTTTTGTTCTGAGCAAGCTCACTGTTCAGACACCCTAGAAAACACAGTAGAGTAGAAGAGTGCTCTTTTCTCAAAAGCAGAGTGTGTTTTTTGTAAGGCGAGATAGCGTTTGTTTCCCAGTCCTAAATGGATTTGAATCACATGCAGTTTTTTGTCCTACGACCAAGAGTTGTTTTCTGGTAAGGAAAGTCACTATTGCGCTCCCATTTACATACACAGTGCAAATAGCACTCGCGTCTGTTCAAGCAAATACAGTGTATTGGACTGAAGCGGAGCTACTGTTCTTGTCAGTTTCCTAAGCAGAGTTGAACTAGATATGGCCCGTGTGTGTAGGAAGCACAGTTCTTTTGTTCTGAGCAAGCTCACTGTTCGGACCCCATATGAAACACAGTAGAGCAGAAGAGTGCTCTTTTCTCAAAAGCAGAGTGTGTTTCTTGTAATGTGAGCTAGCGTTTGTTTCCCAGTCCTAAATGTAGTTGAATCACATCCAGTTTTTGGTCCTACGAGCAAGAGTTGTTTTCTGGTAAGAAGAGTCACTATTGCGCTCCCATTGTCATTCACAGGGCAAATAGCACTGGCGTCTGTTCCCAGCATGTACAGTGTATTGGACTGAACAGGAGCTACTGTTCTTTTCAGTTTCCTAAGCAGAATTGAACTAGATATGGCCGTATTTGTAGGAAGCACAGTTCTTTTGTTCTGAGCAAGCTCACTCTTCTGGCCCTATAAGAAACACAGTACAGTAGAAGAGTGCTCTTTTCTCAAAAGCAGAGTGTGTTTCTTGTAAGGCGAGCTAGCATTTGTTTCCCAGTCCTAAATGGAGTTGAATCACATGCAGTTTTTGGTCCTACGAGCAAGAGTTGTTTTCTGGTAATAAAGTCACTATTGCGCTCCCATTGCCATACACAGTGCAAATAGCACTCGCATCTGTTCCCAACAAGTACAGTGTATTGGACTGAAGCGGAGCTACTGTTCTTGTCAGTTTCCTAAGCAGATTTGAACTAGATATGGCCCGTGTTTGTAGGAAGCACAGTTCTTTTGTTCTGAGCAAGCACACTGTTCGAACTCCATAGGAAACACAGTAGAGTAGAAGAGTGCTCTTTTCTCAAAAGCACAGTGTGTTTCTTGTAAGGCGAGCTAGTTTTTGCTTCCCAGTCAGAAATGGAGTTGATTCCCATGCAGTTTCTGGTCCTACGAGCAAGAGGTGTTTTCTGGTAAGGAAAGTCACTATTACGCTCCCCTTTACATACACAGTGCAAAGAGCACTGGCGTCTGTTCCCAGCAAGTACAGTGTATTGGACTGAATAGGAGCTACTGTTCTTGTCAGTTTCCTAAGCAGAGTTGAACTACATATGGTCCGTGTGTGTAGGAAGCACAGTTCTTTTGTTCTGAGCATGCTCACTGTTCGGACCCCAAAGGAAACACAGTAGAGTAGAAGAGTGCTCTTTTCTCAAAAGCCGAGTGTGTTTCTTGTAAGGCGAGCTAGCATTTGTTTCCCAGTCCTAAATGGAGCTGAATCACATGCAGTTTCTGGTCCTACAAGCAAGAGTTGTTTTCTGGTAATGAAAGTCACTATTGCGCTCCAATTGCCATACACAGTGCCAATAGCACTCGCGTCTGTTCCCAGCAAGTACAGTGTATTGGACTGAAGAGGAGCTACCGTTCTTGTCAGTTTCCTAAGCAGAGTTGAACTAGATATGGCCAGTGTGTGTAGGAGGCACAGTTCTTTTGTTCTGAGCAAATTCAATGTTCGGACCCCATAGGAAACACAGTAGAGTAGAAGAGTGCTCTTTTCTCAAAAGCAGAGTGTGTTTCTTGTAAGGCGAGCTAGTGTTTTTTTCCCAGTCAGAAATGGAGTTGAATCCCATGCAGTTTCTTGTCCTATGAGTAAGAGTTGTTTTCTCATAAGAAGAGTCACTATTGTGCTCCTATTGCCATACACAGGGCAAATAGCAATCGCGTCTGTTCCCAGCTAGTACAGTGTATTGGACTGAAGAGGAGCTACCGTTCTTATCAGTTTCCTAAGCGGAGTTGAACTAGATATGGCCCGTGTGTGTAGGAAGCACAGTTCTTTTGTTCTGAGCAAGCTCACTGTTCGGACCCCATAGGAAACACAGTAGAGTAGAAGAGTGCTCTTTTCTCAAAAGCAGAGTGTATTTCTTGTTAGGCGAGCTAGCGTTTGTTTCCCAGTCCTAAATGGAGTTGAATCACATGCAGATTCTTGTCCTAAGAGCAAGAGTTGTTTTCTGGTAAGAAGAGTCACTATTGCGCTCCCATTGTCATACACAGGGCAAATAGCTCTGGCATCTGTTCCCAGCATGTACAGTGTATTGGACTGAACAGGAGCTACTGTTCTTGTCAGTTTCCTAAGCAGAATTGAACTACATATGGCAGTATTTGTATGAAGCACAGTTCTTTTGTTCTGAGCAAGCTCACTGTTCTTGCCCTATAGGAAACACCGTAGAGTAGAAGAGTGCTCTTTTCTCAAAAGCAGAGTGTGTTTCTTGTAAGGCGAGCTAGTGTTTGTTTCCCAGTCAGAAATGGAGTTGAATCCCATGCAGTTTCTGGTCCTACGAGCAAGAGGTGTTTTCTGGTAAGGAAAGTCACTATTGCGCTCCCATTTACATACACAGTGCAAAGAGCACTCGCGTCTGTTCCCAGCAAGTACAGTGTATTGGACTGAATAGTAGCTACTGTTCTTGTCAGTTTCCTAAGCAGAGTTGAACTACATATGGTCCCTGTGTGTAGGAAGCACAGTTCTTTTGTTCTGAGCAAGCTCACTGTTAGGACCCCAAAGGAAACACAGTAGAGTAGAATAGTGCTCTTTTCTCAAAAGCAGAGTGTGTTTCTTGTAAGGCGAGCTATCGTTTGTTTCCCAGTCCTAAATGGAGCTGAATCACATGCAGTTTCTGGTCCTATAAGCAAAAGTTGTTTTCTGGTAAGGAAAGTCACTATTCTGCTCACATTGCCATACACAGTGCAAATAGCACTCGCGTCTGTTCCCAGCAAGTACAGTGTATTGGACTGAAGAGGAGCTACTGTTCTTGTCAGTTTCCTAAGCAGAGTTGAACTAGATATGGCCCCTGTGTGTAGGAAGCACAGTTCTTTTGTTCTGAGCAAGCTCAATGTTCGGACCCCATAGGAAACACAGTAGAGTAGAAGAGTGCTCTTTTCTCAAAAGCAGAGTGTGTTTCTTGTAAGGCGAGCTAGCGTTTGTTTCCCAGTCCTAAATGGAGTTGAATCACATGCAGGTTTTGGTCTTACGAGCAAGAGTTGTTTTCTGGTAATAAAGTCACTGTTGCACTCCCATTGCCATACACAGTGTAAATAGCACTCGCATCTGTTCCCAGCAAGTACAGTGTATTGGATTGAAGAGAAGATACTGTTCTTGTCAGTTTCGAAAGCAGAGTTGAACTAGATATGGCCCGTGTGTGTAGGAAGCCCAGTTCTTTTGTTTTGAGCAAGCTCACTGTTCGGACCCTATAGGATACACAGTCGAGTAGAAGAGTGCTCTTTTCTCAAAAGCAGAGTGTGTTTCTTGTTACGCGAGCTAGCGTTTGTTTCCCAGTCCTAAATGGAGTTGAATCACATGCAGTTTCTTGTCCTACGAGCAAGAGTTGTTTTCTGGTAAGAAGAGTCACTATTGCGCTCCCATTGTCATACACAGGGCAAATAGCTCTGGCATCTGTTCACAGCATGTAAAGTGTATTGGACTGAACAGGAGCTACTGTTCTTTTCAGTTTCCTAAGCAGAATTGAACTAGATATGGCAGTATTTGTATGCAGCACAGTTCTTTTGTTCTGAGCAAGCTCACTGTTCTGGCACTATAGGAAACACAGTAGAGTAGAAGAGTGCTCGTTTCTCAAAAGCAGAACGTGTTTCTTGTAAGGCGAGCTAGTGTTTGTTTCCCAGTCAGAAATGGAGTTGAATCCCATGCAGTTTCTGGTCCTACGAGCAAGAGGTGTTTTCTGGTAAGGAAAGTCACTATTGCGCTCCCATTTACATACAAAGTGCAAATAGCACTCGCGTCTGTTCCCAGCAAGTACAGTGTATTGGACTGAATAGGAGCTACTGTTCTTGTCAGTTTCCTAAGCAGAGTTGAACTACATATGGTCCGTGTTTGTAGGACGCACAGTTTTTTTGTTCTGACCAAGCTCACTGTTCAGACCCCAAAGGAAACACAGTAGAGTAGAAGAGTGCTCTTTTCTCAAAAGCAGAGTGTGTTTCTTGTAAGGCGAGCTAGCATTTGTTTCCCAGTCCTAAATGGAGCTGAATCACATGCAGTTTCTGGTCCTACGAGCAAGAGTTGTTTTCTGGTAAGGAAAGTCACTATTGCGCTCCCATTTCATACACAGTGCAAATAGCACTCGCGTCTGTTCCCAGCAAGTACAGTGTATTGGACTGAAGAGGAGCTACTGTTCTTGTCAGTTTCCTAAGCAGAGTTGAACTAGATATGGCCCGTGTGTGTAGGAAGCACAGTTCTTTTGTTCTGAGCAAGCTCAATGTTCGGACCCCATAGGAAACACAGTAGAGTAGAAGAGTGCTCTTTTCTCAAAAGCAGAGTGTGTTTCTTGAAGGCGAGCTAGCGTTTGTTTCCCAGTCCTAAATGGAGTTGAATCACATGCAGTTTTTGGTCCTACGAGCAAGAGTTGTTTTCTGGTAATAAAGTCACTGTTGCACTCCCATTGCCATACACAGTGTAAATAGCAGTCGCATCTGTTCCCAGCAAGTACAGTGTATGGACTGAAGCTGAGCTACTGTTCTTGTCAGTTTCCTAAGCAGAGTTGTACTAGATATGGCCCGTGTGTGTAGGAAGCACAGTTCTTTTGTTCTGAGCAAGCTCACTGTTCGGACCCCATAGGAAACACAGTAGAGTAGAAGAGTGCTCTTTTCTCAAAAGCAGAGTGTGTTTCTTGTAAGGCGAGCTAGTGTTTGTTTCCCTGTCAGAAATGGAGTTGAATACCATGCAGTTTCTTGTCCTATGAGTAAGAGTTGTTTTCTGATAAGAAGAGTCACTATTGTGCTCCTATTGCCATACACAGGGCAAATAGCACTCGAGTCTGTTCCCAGCTAGTACAGTGTATTGGACTGAAGAGGAGCTACCGTTCTTGTCAGTTTCCTAAGCAGAGTTGAACTAGATATGGCCCGTGTGTGTAGGAAGCACATTTCTTTTGTTCTGAGCAAGCTCACTGTTCGGACCCCATAGGAAACACAGTAGAGTAGAAGAGTGCTCTTTTCTCAAAAGCAGAGTGTGTTTCTTGTTAGGCGAGCTAGCGTTTGTTTCCCAGTTCTAAATGGAGATGAATCACATGCAGATTCTTGTCCTATGAGCAAGAGTTGTTTTCTGGTAAGAAGAGTCACTATTGCGCTCCCATTGTCATACACAGGGCAAATAGCTCTGGCATCTGTTCACAGCATGTACAGTGTATTGGACTGAACAGGAGCTACTGTTCTTTTCAGTTTCCTAAGCAGAATTGAACTAGATATGGCAGTATTTGTATGCAGCACAGTTCTTTTGTTCTGAGCAAGCTCACTGTTCTGGGACTATAGGAAACACAGTAGAGTAGAAGAGTGCTCGTTTCTCAAAAGCAGAACGTGTTTCTTGTAAGGCGAGCTAGTGTTTGTTTCCCAGTCAGAAATGGAGTTGAATCCCATGCAGTTTCTGGTCCTACGAGCAAGAGGTGTTTTCTGGTAAGGAAAGTCACTATTGCGCTCCCATTTACATACAAAGTGCAAATAGCACTCGCGTCTGTTCCCAGCAAGTACAGTGTATTGGACTGAATAGGAGCTACTGTTCTTCTCAGTTTCCTAAGCAGAGTTGAACTACATATGGTCCGTGTTTGCAGGATGCACAGTTTTTTTGTTCTGACCAAGCTCACTGTTCAGACCCCAAAGGAAACATAGTAGAGTAGAAGAGTGCTCTTTTCTCAAAAGCAGAGTGTGTTTCTTGTAAGGCGAGCTAGCATTTGTTTCCCAGTCCTAAATGGAGCTGAATCACATGCAGTTTCTGGTCCTACGAGCAAGAGTTGTTTTCTGGTAAGGAAAGTGACTATTGCGCTCCCATTTCATACACAGTGCAAATAGCACTCGCGTCTGTTCCCAGCAAGTACAGTGTATTGGACTGAAGATTAGCTACTGTTCTTGTCAGTTTCCTAAGCAGAGTTGAACTAGATAAAGCCCGTGTGTGTAGGAAGCACAGTTCTTTTGTTCTGAGCAAGCTCAATGTTCGGACCCCATAGGAAACACAGTAGAGTAGAAGAGTGCTCTTTCCTCAAAAGCAGAGTGTGTTTCTTGAAGGCGAGCTAGCGTTTGTTTCCCAGTCCTAAATGGAGTTGAATCACATGCAGTTTTTGGTCCTACGAGCAAGAGTTGTTTTCTGGTAATAAAGTCACTGTTGCACTCCCATTGCCATACACAGTGTAAATAGCACTCGCATCTGTTCCCAGCAAGTACAGTGTATGGACTGAAGCGGAGCTACTGTTCTTGTCAGTTTCCTAAGCAGAGTTGTACTAGATATGGCCCGTGTGTGTAGGAAGCACAGTTCTTTTGTTCTGAGCAAGCTCACTGTTCGGACCTCATAGGATACACAGTCGAGTAGAAGAGTGCTCTTTTCTCAAAAGCAGAGTGTGTTTCTTGTTAGGCGAGCTAGCGTTTGTTTCCCAGTCCTAAATGGAGTTGAATCACATGCAGATTCTTGTCCTACGAGCAAGAGTTGTTTTCTGGTAAGAAGAGTCACTATTGCCCTCCCATTGTCATTCACAGGGCAAATAGCACTGGCGTCTCTTCCCAGCATGTACAGTGTATTGGACTGAACAGGAGCTACTGTTCTTTTCAGTTTCCTAAGCAGAATTGAACTAGATATGGCCGTATTTGTAGGAAGCACAGTTCTTTTGTTCTGAGCAAGCTCACTCTTCTGGCCCTATAAGAAACACAGTAGAGTAGAAGAGTGCTCTTTTCTCAAAAGCAGAGTGTGTTTCTTGTAAGGCGAGCTAGCGTTTGTTTCCCAGTCCTAAATGGAGTTGAATCACATGCAGTTTTTGGTCCTACCAGCAAGAGTTGTTTTCTGGTAATAAAGTCACTATTGCGCTCCCATTGCCATACACAGTGCAAATAGCACTCGCATCTGTTCCCAACAAGTACAGTGTATTGGACTGAAGCGGAGCTACTGTTCTTGTCAGTTTCCTAAGCAGAGTTGAACTACATATGGTCCGTGTGTGTAGGACGCACAGTTCTTTTGTTCTGAGCATGCTCACTGTTCGGAACACAAAGGAAACACAGTAGAGTAGAAGAGTGCTCTTTTCTCAAAAGCAGAGTGTGTTTCTTGTAAGGCGAGCTAGCATTTGTTTCCCAGTCCTAAATGGAGCTGAATCACATGCAGTTTCTGGTCCTACGAGCAAGAGTTGTTTTCTGGTAAGGAAAGTCACTATTGCGCTCCCATTGCCATACACAGTGCCAATAGCACTCGCGTCTGTTCCCAGCAAGTACAGTGTATTGGACTGAAGAGGAGCTACTGTTCTTGTCAGTTTCCTAAGCAGAGTTGAACTAGATATGGCCAGTGTGTGTAGGAAGCACAGTTCTTTTGTTCTGAGCAAGCTCAATGTTCGGACCCCATAGGAAACACAGTAGAGTGAAGAGTGCTCTTTTCGCAAAAGCAGTGTGTTTCTTGTAAGGCGAGCTAGCGTTTGTTTCCCAGTCCTAAATGGAGTTGAATCACATGCAGTTTTTGGTCCTACGAGCAAGAGTTGTTTTCTGGTAATAAAGTCACTGTTGCGCTCCCATTGCCATATACAGTGTAAATAGCACTCGCATCTGTTCCCAGCAAGTACAGTGTATTGGACTGAAGCGGAGCTACTGATCTTGTCAGTTTCCGAAGCAGAGTTGAACTAGTTATGGCCCCTGTGTGTAGGAAGCACAGTTCTTTGTTTCTGAGCAAGCTCACTATTCGGAACCCATAGGAAACACAGTAGAGTAGAAGAGTGCTCTTTTCTCAAAAGCAGAGTGTGTTTCTTGTAAGGCGAGCTAGTGTTTTTTTCCCTGTCAGAAATGGAGTTGAATCCCATGCAGTTTCTTGTCCTATGAGTAAGAGTTGTTTTCTCATAAGAAGAGTCACTATTGTGCTCCTATTGCCATACACAGGGCAAATAGCACTCGCGTCTGTTCCCAGCTAGTACAGTGTATTGGACTGAAGAGGAGCTACCGTTCTTGTCAGTTTCCTATGCAGAGTTGAACTAGATATGGCCCGTGTGTGTAGGAAGCACAGTTCTTTTGTTCGGAGCAAGCTCACTGTTCGGACCCCATAGGAAACACAGTAGAGTAGAAGAGTGCTCTTTTCTCAAAAGCAGAGTGTGTTTCTTGTTAGGCGAGCTAGCGTTTGTTTCCCAGTCCTAAATGGATTTGAATCACATGCAGATTCTTGTCCTACGAGCAAGAGTTGTTTTCTGGTAGGAAGAGTCACTATTGCGTTCCCATTGTCATACACAGGGCAAATAGCTCTGGCATCTGTTCCCAGCATGTACAGTGTATTGGACTGAAGAGGAGCTACTCTTCTTGTCAGTTTCCTAAGCAGAATTGAACTAGATATGGCAGTATTTGTATGAAGCACAGTTCTTTTGTTCTGAGCAAGCTCACTGTTCTTGCCCTATAGGAAACACCGTGGAGTAGAAGAGTGCTCTTTTCTCAAAAGCAGAGTGTGTTTCTTGTAAGGCGAGCTAGTGTTTGTTTCCCAGTCAGAAATGGAGTTGAATCCCATGCAGTTTCTGGTCCTACGAGCTAGAGTTGTTTTCTGGTAAGGAAAGTCACTATTGCGCTCCCATTTACATACACAGTGCAAAGAGCACTCGCGTCTGTTCCCAGCAAGTACAGTGTATTGGACTGAATAGGAGCTACTGTTCTTGTCAGTTTCCTAAGCAGAGTTGAACTACATATGGTCCGTGTGTGTAGGAAGCACAGTTCTTTTGTTCTGAGCAAGCTCACTGTTAGGACCCCAAAGGAAACACAGTAGAGTAGAAGAGTGCTCTTTTCTCAAAAGCAGAGTGTGTTTCTTGTAAGGCGAGCTATCGTTTGTTTCCCAGTCCTAAATGGAGCTGAATCACATGCAGTTTCTGGTCCTACGAGCAAGAGTTGTTTTCTGGTAAGGAAAGTCACTATTCTGCTCCCATTGCCATACACAGTGCAAATAGCACTCGCGTCTGTTCCCAGCAAGTACAGTGTATTGGACTGAAGCGGAGCTACTGTTCTTGTCAGTTTCCTAAGCAGAGTTGAACTAAATATGGCCCCTGTGTGTAGGAAGCAAAGTTCTTTTGTTCTGAGCAAGCTCAATGTTCGGACCCCATAGGAAACACAGTAGAGTAGTAGAGTGTTCTATTCTCAAAAGCAGAGTGTGTTTCTTGTAAGGCGAGCTAGCGTTTGTTTCCCAGTCCTAAATGGAGTTGAATCACATGCAGGTTTTGGTCCTACGAGCAAGAGTTTTCTGGTAATAAAGTCACTGTTGCACTCCCATTGCCATACACAGTGTAAATATCACTCGCATCTGTTCCCAGCAAGTACAGTGTATTGGACTGAAGAGAAGATACTGTTCTTGTCAGTTTCGAAAGCAGAGTTGAACTAGATATGGCCCGTGTGTGTAGGAAGCCCAGTTCTTTTGTTTTGAGGAAGCTCACTGTTCAGACCCCATAGGATACACAGTCGAGTAGAAGAGTGCTCTTTTCTCAAAAGCAGAGTGTGTTTCTTGTTACGCGAGCTAGCGTTTGTTTCCCAGTCCTAAATGGAGTTGAATCACATGCAGTTTCTTGTCCTACGAGCAAGAGTTGTTTTCTGGTAATAAGAGTCACTATTGTGCTCCCATTGTCATAAACAGGGCAAATAGCACTCGCGTCTGTTCCCAGAATGTACAGTGTATTGCACTGAACAGGAGCTACTGTTCTTTTCAGTTTCCTAAGCAGAATTGAACTAGATATGGCAGTATTTGTATGAAGCACAGTTCTTTTGTTCTGAGCAATCTCAGTGTTCTGGCCCTATAGGAAACACAGTAGAGTAGAAGAGTGCTCTTTTCTCAAAAGCAGAGTGTGTTTCTTGTAAGGCGAGCTAGCATTTGTTTCCCAGTCCTAAACGGATTTGAATCACATGCAGTTTTTGGTCCTACGAGCAAGAGTTGTTTTCTGGTAAGGAAAGTCACTATTGAGCTCCCATTTCCATACTCAGTGCAAATAGCACTCGCGTCTGTTCCCAGCAAGTACAGTGTATTGGACTGAAGCGGAGCTACTGTTCTTGTCAGTTTCCTAAGCAGAGTTGAACTAGATATGGCCCATGTGTGTAGGAAGCACAGTTCTTTTGTTCTGAGCAAGCTCACTGTTCGGACCCCATATGAAACACAGTAGAGCAGAAGAGTGCTCTTTTCTCAAAAGCAGAGTGTGTTTCTTGTAATGTGAGCTAGCGTTTGTTTCCCAGTCCTAAATGGAGTTGAATCACATGCAGTTTTTGGTCCTACGAGCAAGAGTTGTTTTCTGGTAATAAAGTCACTGTTGCGCTCCCATTGCAATACACAGTGCAAATAGCACTCACATCTGTTCCCAGCAAGTACAGTGTATTGGACTGAAGCGGAGCTACTGATCTTGTCAGTTTCCGAAGCAGAGTTGAACTAGTTATGACCCCTGTGTGTAGGAAGCACAGTTCTTTGTTTCTGAGCAAGCTCACTATTCGGAACCCATAGGAAACACAGTAGAGTAGAAGAGTGCTCTTTTCTCAAAAGCAGAGTGTGTTTCTTGTAAGGCGAGCTAGTGTTTTTTTCCCTGTCAGAAATGGAGTTGAATCCCATGCAGTTTCTTGTCCTATGAGTAAGAGTTGTTTTCTCATAAGAAGAGTCACTATTGTGCTCCTATTGCCATACACAGGGCAAATAGCACTCGCGTCTGTTCCCAGCTAGTACAGTGTATTGGACTGAAGAGGAGCTACTGTTCTTGTCAGTTTCCTATGCAGAGTTGAACTAGATATGGCCCGTGTGTGTAGGAAGCACAGTTCTTTTGTTCGGAGCAAGCTTACTGTTCGGACCCCATAGGAAACACAGTAGAGTAGAAGAGTGCTCTTTTCTCAAAAGCAGAGTGTGTTTCTTGTTAGGCGAGCTAGCGTTTGTTTCCCAGTCCTAAATGGATTTGAATCACATGCAGATTCTTGTCCTACGAGCAAGAGTTGTTTTCTGGTAGGAAGAGTCACTATTGCGTTCCCATTGTCATACACAGGGCAAATAGCTCTGGCATCTGTTCCCAGCATGTACAGTGTATTGGACTGAACAGGAGCTACTCTTCTTGTCAGTTTCCTAAGCAGAATTGAACTAGATATGGCAGTATTTGTATGAAGCACAGTTCTTTTGTTCTGAGCAAGCTCACTGTTCTTGCCCTATAGGAAACACCATAGAGTAGAAGAGTGCTCTTTTCTCAAAAGCAGAGTGTGTTTCTTGTAAGGCGAGCTAGTGTTTGTTTCCCAGTCAGAAATGGAGTTGAATCCCATGCAGTTTCTGGTCCTACGAGCTAGAGTTGTTTTCTGGTAAGGAAAGTCACTATTGCGCTCCCATTTACATACACAGTGCAAAGAGCACTCGCGTCTGTTCCCAGCAAGTACAGTGTATTGGACTGAATAGGAGCTACTGTTCTTGTCAGTTTCCTAAGCAGAGTTGAACTACATATGGTCCGTGTGTGTAGGAAGCACAGTTCTTTTGTTCTGAGCAAGCTCACTGTTAGGACCCCAAAGGAAACACAGTAGAGTAGAAGAGTGCTCTTTTCTCAAAAGCAGAGTGTGTTTCTTGTAAGGCGAGCTATCGTTTGTTTCCCAGTCCTAAATGGAGCTGAATCACATGCAGTTTCTGGTCCTACGAGCAAGAGTTGTTTTCTGGTAAAGAAAGTCACTATTCTGCTCCCATTGCCATACACAGTGCAAATAGCACTCGCGTCTGTTCCCAGCAAGTACAGTGTATTGGACTGAAGAGGAGCTACTGTTCTTGTCAGTTTCCTAAGCAGAGTTGAACTAAATATGGCCCCTGTGTGTAGGAAGCAAAGTTCTTTTGTTCTGAGCAAGCTCACTGTTAGGACCCCAAAGGAAACACAGTAGAGTAGAAGAGTGCTCTTTTCTCAAAAGCAGAGTGTGTTTCTTGTAAGGCGAGCTATCATTTGTTTCCCAGTCCTAAATGGAGCTGAATCACATGCAGTTTCTGGTCCTACGAGCAAGAGTTGTTTTCTGGTAATAAGAGTCACTATTGTGCTCCCATTGTCATAAACAGGGCAAATAGCACTCGCATCTGTTCCCAGAATGTACAGTGTATTGCACTGAACAGGAGCTACTGTTCTTTTCAGTTTCCTAAGCAGAATTGAACTAGATATGGCCCGTGTGTGTAGGAAGCACAGTTCTTTTGTTCTGAGCAAGCACACTGTTCGAACTCCATAGGAAACACAGTAGAGTAGAAGAGTGCTCTTTTCTCAAAAGCAGAGTGTGTTTCTTGTAAGGCGAGCTAGTGTTTGCTTCCCAGTCAGAAATGGAGTTGATTCCCATGCAGTTTCTGGTCCTACGAGCAAGAGGTATTTTCTGGTAAGGAAAGTCACTATTACGCTCCCATTTACATACACAGTGCAAAGAGCACTCACGTCTGTTCCCAGCAAGTACAGTGTATTGGACTGAAGCGGAGCTACTGTTCTTGTCAGTTTCCTAAGCAGAGTTGAACTAGATATGGCCCGTGTGTGTAGGAAGCACAGTTCTTTTGTTTTGAGCAAGCTCAATGTTCGGACCCCATAGGAAACACAGTAGAGTAGAAAAGTGCTCTTTTCTCAAAAGCAGAGTGTGTTTCTTGTAATGTGAGCTAGCGTTTGTTTCCCAGTCCTAAATGGAGTTGAATCACATGCAGTTTTTGGTCCTACGAGCAAGAGTTGTTTTCTGGTAATAAAGTCACTGTTGCGCTCCCATTGCCATATACAGTGTAAATAGCACTCGCATCTGTTCCCAGCAAGTACAGTGTATTGGACTGAAGCGGAGCTACTGATCTTGTCAGTTTCCGAAGCAGAGTTGAACTAGTTATGGCCCCTGTGTGTAGGAAGCACAGTTCTTTGTTTCTGAGCAAGCTCACTATTCGGAACCCATAGGAAACACAGTAGAGTAGAAGAGTGCTCTTTTCTCAAAAGCAGAGTGTGTTTCTTGTAGGGCGAGCTAGTGTTTTTTTCCCTGTCAGAAATGGAGTTGAATCCCATGCAGTTTCTTGTCCTATGAGTAAGAGTTGTTTTCTCATAAGAAGAGTCACTATTGTGCTCCTATTGCCATACACAGGGCAAATAGCACTCGCGTCTGTTCCCAGCTAGTACAGTGTATTGGACTGAAGAGGAGCTACTGTTCTTGTCAGTTTCCTATGCAGAGTTGAACTAGATATGGCCCGTGTGTGTAGGAAGCACAGTTCTTTTGTTCTGAGCAAGCACACTGTTCGAACTCCATAGGAAACACAGTAGAGTAGAAGAGTGCTCTTTTCTCAAAAGCAGAGTGTGTTTCTTGTAAGGCGAGCTACTGTTTGCTTCCCAGTCAGAAATGGAGTTGATTCCCATGCAGTTTCTGGTCCTACGAGCAAGAGGTGTTTTCTGGTAAGGAAAGTCACTATTACGCTCCCATTTACATACACAGTGCAAAGAGCACTCGCGTCTGTTCCCAGCAAGTACAGTGTATTGGACTGAATAGGAGCTACTGTTCTTGTCAGTTTCCTAAGCAGAGTTGAACTACATATGGTCCGTGTGTGTAGGAAGCACAGTTCTTTTGTTCTGAGCATGCTCACTGTTCGGACCCCAAAGGAAACACAGTAGAGTAGATGAATGCTCTTTTCTCAAAAGCAGAGTGTGTTTCTTGTAAGGCGAGCTAGCATTTGTTTCCCAGTCCTAAATGGAGCTGAATCACATGCAGTTTCTGGTCCTACGAGCAAGAGTTGTTTTCTGGTAAGGAAAGTCACTATTGCGCTCCCATTGCCATACACAGTGCCAATAGCACTCGCGTCTGTTCCCAGCAAGTACAGTGTATTGGACTGAAGAGGAGCTACTGTTCTTGTCAGTTTCCTAAGCAGAGTTGAACTAGATATGGCCCGTGTGTGTAGGAAGCACAGTTCTTTTGTTCTGAGCAAGCTCAATGTTCGGACCCCATAGGAAACACAGTAGAGTAGAAGAGTGCTCTTTTCTCAAAAGCAGAGTGTGTTTCTTGTAAGGCGAGCTAGTGTTTTTTTCCCAGTCAGAAATGGAGTTGAATCCCATGCAGTTTCTTGTCCTATGAGTAAGAGTTGTTTTCTCATAAGAAGAGTCACTATTGTGCTCCTATTGCCATACACAGGGCAAATAGCACTCGCGTCTGTTCCCAGCTAGTACAGTGTATTGGACTGAAGAGGAGCTACCGTTCTTCTCAGTTTCCTATGCAGAGTTGAACTAGATATGGCCCGTGTGTGTAGGAAGCACAGTTCTTTTGTTCTGAGCAAGCTCACTGTTCGGACCTCATAGGAAACACAGTAGAGTAGAAGAGTGCTCTTTTCTCAAAAGCAGAGTGTGTTTCTTGTTAGGCGAGCTAGCGTTTGTTTCCCCGTCCTAAATGGAGTTGAATCACATGCAGATTCTTGTCCTACGAGCAAGAGTTGTTTTCTGGTAAGAAGAGTCACTATTGCGCTCCCATTGTCATACACAGGGCAAATAGCTCTGGGATCTGTTCCCAGCATGTACAGTGTATTGGACTGAACAGGAGCTACGCTTCTTGTCAGTTTCCTAAGCAGAATTGAACTAGATATGGCAGTATTTGTAGGAAGCACAGTTCTTTTGTTCTGAGCAAGCTCACTGTTCTTGCCCTATAGGAAACACCGTAGAGTAGAAGAGTGCTCTTTTCTCAAAAGCAGAGTGTGTTTCTTGTAAGACGAGCTAGTGTTTGTTTCCCAGTCAGAAATGGAGTTGAATCCCATGCAGTTTCTGGTCCTACGAGCTAGAGTTGTTTTCTGGTAAGGAAAGTCACTATTGCGCTCCCATTTACATACACAGTGCAAAGAGCACTCGCGTTGGTTCCCAGCAAGTACAGTGTATTGGACTCAATAGGAGCTACTGTTCTTGTCAGTTTCCTAAGCAGAGTTGAACTACATATGGTCCGTGTGTGTAGGAAGCACAGTTCTTTTGTTCTGAGCAAGCTCACTGTTAGGACCCCAAAGGAAACACAGTAGAGTAGAAGAGTGCTCTTTTCTCAAAAGCAGAGTGTGTTTCTTGTAAGGCGAGCTGTCATTTGTTTCCCAGTCCTTCATGGAGCTGAATCACATGCAGTTTCTGGTCCTACGAGCAAGAGTTGTTTTCTGGTAAGGAAAGTCACTATTCTGCTCCCATTGCCATACACAGTGCAAATAGCACTCGCGTCTGTTCCCAGCAAGTAAAGTGTATTGGACTGAAGAGGAGCTACTGTTCTTGTCAGTTTCCTAAGCAGAGTTGAACTAAATATGGCCCCTGTGTGTAGGAAGCACAGTTCTTTTGTTCTGAGCAAGCTCAATGTTCAGACCCCATAGGAAACACAGTAGAGTAGAAGAGTGCTCTTTTCTCAAAAGCAGAGTGTGTTTCTTGTAAGGCGAGCTAGCGTTTGTTTCCCAGTCCTA
>NW_026737934.1:0-29166 GCF_949786415.1 Peromyscus eremicus
CAGTTTCTGGTCCTACGAACAAGAGTTGTTTTCTGGTAAGGAAAGTCACTATTGCGCTCCCATTTGCCATACACAGGGCAAATAGCACTCGCCTCTTTTGCCAGCAAGTACAGTGTATTGGACTGAATAGGAGCTACTGTTCTTGTCAGTTTCCTAAGCAGAGTTGAACTACATATGGTCCGTGTGTAGGAAGCACAGTTCTTTTGTTCTGAGCAAGCTCACTGTTTGGACCCCATAGGAAACACAGTAGAGTAGAAGAGTGCTCTTTTTTCTAAAGCAGAGTGTGTTTCTTGTAATGCGAGCTAGCATTTGTTTCCCAGTTCTAAATGGAGAGGAATCACATGCAGTTTCTGGTCCTACGAGCAAGAGTTGTTTTCTGGTAAGAATAGTCACTATTGCGCTGCCATTGCCATACACAGGACAAATAGCACTGGCGTCTGTTCCCAGCAAGTACAGTGTATTGGACTGAAGAGGATCTCCTGTTCTTGTCAGGTTCCTAAGCAGAATTGAACAAGATATGGCCGTGTGCGTAGGAAGCACAGTTCTTTTGTTCTGAGCAAGCTCACTCTTCGGACCCCATAGGAAACACAGTAGAGTAGAAGAGTGCTCTTTTCTCAAAAGCAGAGTGTGTTGCTTGTAAGGCGAGCTAGAGTTTGTTTCCCAGTCCTCAATGGAGTTGAGTCACATGCAGTTTTTTGTCCTATGAGCAAGAGTTGTTTTCTGGTAAGACGAGTCACTATTGTGCTCCAATTGCCATACACAGTGCAAATAGCACTCACGTCTGTTCTCAGCAAGTACAGTGTATCGGACTGAAGAGGAGCTACTGTTCTTGTCAGTTTCCTAAGCAGAGTTGAACTAGATATGGCCCGTGTGTGTAGGAAGCACAGTTATTATGTTCTGAGCAAGCTCACTGTTCTGGCCCTAAAGGAAACACAATAGAATAGAACAGTGCTCTTTTCTCTAAAGCAGAGTGTGTTTCTTGTAAGACGAGCTCGCGTTTGTTTCCCAGTCCTAAATGGAGTTGTGTAACAGGCAGTTTTTGGTCCTACGAGCAAGAGTTGTCTTCTGGTAAGAAGAGTCACTATTGTGCTCCAAATGCCATACACAGTGCAAATAGCACTCGCGTCTGTTCCCTCAAGTACAGTGTATTGGACTGAAGAGGAGCTACTGTTCTTGTCAGTTTCCTAAGCAGAGTTGAACTAGATATGGCCCATGTGTAGGAAGCACAGTTCTTTTGTTCTGAGCAAGCTCACTGTTCTGGCCCTAAAGGAAAAACAGTAGAGTAGAAGAGTGCTCTTTTCTCTAAAGAAGACTGTGTTTCTAGAAAGGCGAACTAGCCTTTGTTTCCCAGTCCTAAATGGAGTTGAATCACATGCAGTTTCTGGTCCTACGAGCAAGAGTTGTTTTATGGTAAGATGAGTGACTATTGCGCTGCCATTGCCATACACAGGACAAATAGCACTGGCGTCTGTTCCCAGCAAGTACAGTGTATTGGACTGAAGAGGATCTACTGTTCTTGTCAGGTTCCTAAGCAGAATTGAACTAGATATGGCCGTGTGTGTAGGAAGCACATTTCTTTTGTTCAGAGCAAGCTCACTGTTCGGACCCCATAGGAAACACAGTAGAGTAGAAGAGTGCTCTTTTCTCAAAAGCAGAGTGGGTTTCTTATAAGGCGAGCTAGCTTTTGTTTCCCAGTCCTAAATGGAGTTGAATCACATGCAGTTTCTGGTCCTACGAGCAAGAGTTGTTTTCTGGTAAGGAAAGTCACTGTTGCGCTCCCATTGCCATACACAGTGCAAAGAGCACTCGCGTCTGTTCCCAGCAAGAACAGTGTATCGGACTAAACAGGAGCTACTGTTCTTGTCAGTTTCCTAAGCAGAGTTGAACTAGATAAGGACCGTGTGTGTAGAAAGCACAGTTCTTATGTTCTGAGCAAGCTCACTGTTTGGACCCCATAGGAAACACAGTAAAGTAGAACAGAGCTCTTTTATCTAAAGCAGAGTGTGTTTATTGGAAGGCAAGCTAGCGTTAATTTCCCAGTCCTAAATGGATTTGAGTCACATGCAGGTTTTTGTCCTATGAGCAAGAGTTGTTTTCTGGTAAGACGAGTCACTATTGTGCTCCAATTGGCATACACAGTGCAAATAGCACTCGCGTCTGTTCCCTGCAAGTACAGTGTATTGGACTGAAGAGGATCTACTGTTCTTGTCAGGTTCCGAAGCAGAGTTGAACTAGATATGTCCCGTGTGTGCAGGAAGCACAGTTTTTTTGTTCTGAGCAAGCTCACTGTTCGAACCCCATGGAAAACACAGTAGAGTAGAAGAGTGCTCTTTTCTCAAAAGCAGACTGTGTTTCTTGTAAAGCGAGCTAGCGTTTTTTGCCAGTCCTAAATAGAGTTGAATCACATGCAGTTTCTGGTACTACGAGCAAGAGTTGTTTTCTGGTAAGGAAAGTCACTATTGCGCTCCCATTGCCATACACAGTGCAAATAGCACTGGCGTCTGTTCCCAGCAAGTACAGTGTATCGGACTGAAGAGGAGCTACTGTTCTTGTCAGTTTCCTAAGCAGAGTTGAACTAGATATGGCCGTGTGTGTAGGAAGCACAGTTCTTATGTTCTGAGCAAGCTCACTGTTCTGGCCCTATACGAAACAGAGTAGAGTAGATGAGTGCTCTTTTCTCTAAAGCAGAGTGTGTTTCTTGTAAGGCGAGCTAGCGTTTGTTTAACAGTCCTAAATGGAGTGGAATCACATGCAGTTTTTTGTCCTACGAGCAAGAGTTGTTTTATGGTAAGAATAGTCACTATTGCGCTGCCATTGCCATACACAGGACAAATAGCCCTGGCGTCTGTTCGCAGCAAGTACAGTGTACTCTACTGAAGAGGATCTACTGTTCTTGTCAGGTTCCTAAGCAGACTTGAACTAGATATGGCCGTGTGTGTAGGAAGCACAGTTCTTTTGTTCTGAGCAAGCTCACTGTTCGGACCCCATAGGAAACACAGTAGAGTAGAAGAGTGCTCTTTTCTCAAAAGCAGAGTGTGTTTCTTGTAAGGCGAGCTATCATTTGTATCCCAGTCCTAAATGGAGTTGAATCACATGCAGTTTCTGGTCCTACGAGCAAGAGTTGTTTTCTGGTAAGGAAAGTCACTATTGCGCTCCCATTGCCATACAAAGTGCAAATAGCACTCGCCTCTGTTCCCAGCAAGTACAATGTATCGGACTGAAGAGGAGCTACAGTTCTTGTCAGTTTCCTAAGCAGAGTTGAACTAGATATGGCCCGTGTGTGTAGGAAGCACAGTTCTTATGTTCTGAGCAAGCTCACTGTTCTGGCCCTATAGGAAACACAGTAGAGTAGATGAGTGCTCTTTTCTCTAAAGCAGAGTGTGTTTCTTGTAAGGCGAGCTAGCATTTGTTTCCTAGTCCTAAATGGAGTTGAATGACATGCAGTTTCTGGTACTATGAACAAGAGTTGTTTTCTGGTAAGGAAAGTCACTATTGTGCTCCCATTGCCATACAAAGTGCAAATAGCACATGCGTCTGTTCCCAGCAAGTACAGTGTATTGGATAAAAGAGGAGCTACTGTTCTTGTCAGGTTCCCAAGCAGAGTTGAACTAGATATGGCCCGTGTGTGTAGGAAGCACAGTTCTTATGTTCAGAGCAAGCTCACTGTTCTGGCCCTATAGGAAACACAGTAGAGTAGAAGAGTGCTCTTTTCTCTAAAGCAGAGTGTGTTTCTTGTAAGGCGAGCTAGCGTTTGTTGCCCAGTCCTAAATGGAGTTGAGTCACATGCAGTTTTTTGTCCTACGAGCAAGAGTTGTTTTCTGGTAAGACGAGTCACTATTGTGCTCCAATTGGCATACACAGTGCAAATAGCACTCGCGTCTGTTCCCTGCAAGTACAGTGTATTGGACTGAAGAGGATCTACTGTTCTTGTCAGGTTCCGAAGCAGAGTTGAACTAGATATGTCCCGTGTGTGCAGGAAGCACAGTTTTTTTTGTTCTGAGCAAGCTCACTGTTCGAACCCCATGGAAAACACAGTAGAGTAGAACAGAGCTCTTTTCTCAAAAGCAGACTGTGTTTCTTGTAAAGCGAGCTAGCGTTTGTTTGCCAGTCCTAAATAGAGTTGAATCACATGCAGTTTCTGGTACTACGAGCAAGAGTTGTTTTCTGGTAAGGAAGTCACTATTGCGCTCCCATTGCCATACACAGTGCAAATAGCACTCGCGTCTGTTCCCAGCAAGTACAGTGTATCGGACTGAAGAGGAGCTACTGTTCTTGTCAGTTTCCTAAGCAGAGTTGAACTAGATATGGCCGTGTGTGTAGGAAGCACAGTTCTTATGTTCTGAGCAAGCTCACTGTTCTGGCCCTATACGAAACAGAGTAGAGTAGATGAGTGCTCTTTTCTCTAAAGCAGAGTGTGTTTCTTGTAATGCGAGCTAGCGTTTGTTTCCCAGTCCTAAATGGAGTGGAATCACATGCATTTTTTGTCCTACGAGCAAGAGTTGTTTTATGGTAAGAATAGTCACTATTGCGCTGCCATTGCCATACACAGGACAAATAGCACTGGCGTCTGTTCGCAGCAAGTACAGTGTACTGGACTGAAGAGGATCTACTGTTCTTGTCAGGTTCCTAAGCAGACTTGAACTAGATATGGCCGTGTGTGTAGGAAGCACAGTTCTTTTGTTCTGAGCAAGCTCACTGTTCGGACCCCATAGGAAACACAGTAGAGTAGAAGAGTGCTCTTTTCTCAAAAGCAGAGTGTGTTTCTTGTAAGGCGAGCTAGCGTTTGTTTCCCAGTCCTAAATGGAGTTGAATCACATGCAGTTTCTGGTACTATGAACAAGAGTTGTTTTCTGGTAAGGAAAGTCACTATTGTGCTCCCATTGCCATACAAATTGCCAATAGCACATGCGTCTGTTCCCAGCAAGTACAGTGTATTGGATGGAAGAGGAGCTACTGTTCTTGTCAGGTTCCCAAGCAGAGTTGAACTAGATATGGCCCGTGTGTGTAGGAAGCACAGTTCTTATGTTCTGAGCAAGCTCACTGTTCTGGCCCTATAGGAAACACAGTAGAGTAGAAGAGTGCTCTTTTCTCAAAAGCAGAGTGTGTTCCTTGTAAGGCGAGCTAGCGTTTGTTTCCTAGTCCTAAATGGAGTTGAATCACATGCAGTTTCTGGTCCTACAAACAAGAGTTGTTTTCTGGTAAGGAAAGTCACTATTGCGCTCCCATTGCCATACACAGGGCAAATAGCACTCGCCTCTTTTCCCAGCAAGTACAGTGTATTGGACTGAATAGGAGCTACTGTTCTTGTCAGTTTCCTAAGCAGAGTTGAACTACGTATGTTCCGTGTGTGTAGGAAGCACAGTTCTTTTGTTCTGAGCAAGCTCACTGTTTAGACCCTATAGGAAACACAGTAGAGTAGAAGAGTGCTCTTTTTTCTAAAGCAGAGTGTGTTTCTTGTAATGCGAGCTAGCGTTTGTTTCCCAGTCCTAAATGGAGTGGAATCACATGCAGTTTCTGGTCCTACGAGCAAGAGTTGTTTTATGGTAAGAATAGTCACTATTGCGCTGCCATTGCCATACACAGGACAAATAGCACTGGCGTCTGTTCCCAGCAAGTACAGTTTATTGGACTGAAGAGGATCTACTGTTCTTGTCAGGTTCCTAAGCAGAATTGAACTAGATATGGCCGTGTGTGTAGGAAGCACAGTTCTTTTGTTCTGAGCAAGCTCACTGTTCGGACCCCATAGGAAACACAGTAGAGCAGAAGAGTGCTCTTTTCTCAAAAGCAGAGTGTGTTTCTTGTAAGGCGAGCTAGCGTTTGTTTCCCAGTAATAAATGGAGTTGAATCACATGCAGTTTCTGGTCCTACGAGCAAGAGTTGTTTTCTGTTAAGGAAAGTAACTATTGGGCTCCCAATGCCATTCAAAGTGCAAATAGCACTCTCCTCTGTTCCCAGCAAGTACAGTGTATCGGAATGAAGAGGAGCTACTGTTCTTGTCAGTTTCCTAAGCAGAGATGAACTAGATATGGCCCGTGTGTGTAGGAAGCACAGTTCTTATGTTCTGAGCAAGCTCACTGTTCTGGCACTATAGGAAACACAGTAGAGTAGATGAGTGCTCTTTTCTCTAAAGCAGAGTGTGTTTCTTGTAAGGCGAGCTAGCGTTGGTTTCCTAGTCCTAAATGGAGTTGAATCACATGTAGTTTCCTGTACTACGAACAAGAGTAGTTTTCTGGTAAGGAAAGTCACTATTGCGCTCCCATTTCCATACACAGTGCAAATAGCACTTGCGTCTGTTCCAAGCAAGTACAGTGTATCGGAATGAAGAGGAGCTACTGTTCTTGTCAGTTTCCTAAGCAGAGTTGTACTAGATATGGCCCGTGTGTGTAGGAAGCACAGTTCTTTTTTTCTGAGAAAGCTCATGTTCTGGCCCTATAGGAAACACAGTAGAGTAGAAGAGTGCTCTTTTCTCAAAAGCAGAGTGTGTTTCTTGTAAAGCAAGCTAGAGTTTGTTTCCCAGTCCTAAATGGAGTTGAGTCACATGCAGTTTTTTGTCCTATGAGCAAGAGTTGTTTTCTGGCAAGACGAGTCACTATTGTGCTCTAATTGCCGTACACAGTGAAAATAGCACTGGCGTCTGTTACCAGCAAGTACAGTGTATTGGACTGAAGAGGATCTACTGTTCTTGTCAGTTTCCTAAGCAGAGTTGAATTAGATATGGCCCGTGTGTGTAGGAAGCACAGTTCTTTTGTTCTGAGCAAGCTCACTGTTCGGACCCCATAGGAAACAGTAGAGTAGAAGAGTGCTCTTTTCTCAAATGCAGAGTGTGTTTCTTGTAAGGCGAGCTAGCGTTTGTTTCCCAGTCCTAAATGGAGTTGAATCACATGCAGTTTCTGGTCCTATGAGCATGATTTGTTTTCTGGTAAGAAGAGTCACTATTGAGCTGCCATTGCCATACAGAGGACAAAGAGCACTGGCGTCTGTTCCCAGCAAGTACAGTGTATTGGAATGAAGAGGATCTACTGTTCTTGTCAGGTTCCTAAGCAGAATTGAACTAGATATGATCCCTGTGTGTAGGAAGCACAGTTCTTATGTTCTGAGCAAGCTCACTGTTCTGGCCCTATAGGAAACACAGTAGAGTAGAAGAGTGCTCTTTTCTCAAAAGCAGAGTGTGTTCCTTGTAAGGCGAGCTAGCGTTTGTTTCCTAGTCCTAAATGGAGTTGAATCACATGCAGTTTCTGGTCCTACGAACAAGAGTTGTTTTCTGGTAAGGAAAGTCACTATTGCGCTCCCATTGCCATACACAGGGCAAATAGCTCTCGCATCTTTTCCCAGCAATTACAGTGTATTGGACTGAATAGGAGCTACTGTTCTTGTCAGTTTCCTAAGCAGAGTTGAACTACATATGTTCCGTGTGTGTAGGAAGCACAGTTCTTTTGTTCTGAGCAAGCTCAATGTTTGGACCCTATAGGAAACACAGTAGAGTAGAAGAGTGCTCTTTTTTCTAAAGCAGAGTGTGTTTCTTGTAATGCGAGCTAGCGTTTGTTTCCCAGTCCTAAATGGAGTGGAATCACATGCAGTTTCTGGTCCTACGAGCAAGAGTTGTTTTCTGTTAAGGAAAGTAACTATTGCGCTCCCAATGCCATTCAAAGTGCAAATAGCACTCGCCTCTGTTCCCAGCAAGTACAGTGTATCGGACTGAAGAGGAGCTACTGTTCTTGTCAGTTTCCTAAGCAGAGTGGAACTAGATATGGCCCGTGTGTGTAGGAAGCACAGTTCTTATGTTCTGAGCAAGCTCACTGTTCTGGCCCTATAGGAAACACAGTAGAGTAGAAGAGTGTTCTATTCTATAAAGCAGAGTGTGTTTTTTGTAAGGTGATCTAGCGTTTGTTTCCTAGTCCTAAATGGAGTTGAATCACATGCAGTTTCTGGTCCTACGAGCAAGAGTTGTTTTCTGGTAAGGAAAGTCACTATTGCGCTCCCATTGCCATACACAGTGCAAATAGCACTTGCGTCTGTTCCAAGCAAGTACAGTGTATCGGACTGAAGAGGAGCTACTGTTCTTGTCAGTTTCCTAAGCAGAGTTGAACTAGATATGGCCCGTGTGTGTAGGAAGCACAGTTCTTTTTTTCTGAGAAAGCTCACTGTTCTGGCCCTAAAGGAAACACAGTAGAGTAGAAGAGTGCTCTTTTCTCAAAAGCAGAGTGTGTTTCTTGTAAAGCAAGCTAGAGTTTGTTTCCCAGTCCTAAGTGGAGTTGAGTCACATGCAGTTTTTTGTCCTATGAGCAAGAGTTGTTTTCTGGTAAGACGAGTCACTATTGTGCTCCAATTGCCGTACACAGTGAAAATAGCACTGGCGTCTGTTCCCAGCAAGTACAGTGTATTGGACTGAAGAGGAGCTACTGTTCTTGTCAGTTTCCTAAGCAGAGTTGAACTAGATATGGCCCGTGTGTGTAGGAAGCACAGTTATTATGTTCTGAGCAAGCTCACTGTTCTGGCCCTATAGGAAACACAGTAGAGTAGAAGAGTGTTCTTTTCTCAAAAGCAGAGTTTGTTTCTTATAACGCGAGCTAGCGTTTGTTTCCCAGTCCTAAATGGAGTGGAATCACATTCAGTTTCTGGTCCTACGAGCAAGAGTTGTTTTCTGGTCAGGAAAGTCACTATAGCGCTCCCATTGCCATATACAGTACAAATAGCACTCGCGTCTCTCCCAGTAAGTACAGTGTATCGGACTGAAGAGGAGCTACTGTTCTTGTCAGTTTCCTAAGCAGAGTTGAACTAGATATGGCCCGTGTGTAGGAAGCACAGTTCTTTTGTTCTGAGCAAGCTCACTGTTCTGGCACTATAGGAAACACAGTAGAGTAGAAGAGTGCTCTTTTCTCTAAAGCAGAGTGTGTTTCTAGTAAGGCGAGCTAGCCTTTGTTTCCCAGTCCTAAATGGAGTTGAATCACATGCATTTTCTGTCCTGCGAGCAAGAGTTGTTTTATGGTAAGAAGAGTCACTGTTGCGCTGCCATTGCCACACACAGGACAAATAGCACTGGCTTCTGTTCCCAGCAAGTACAATGTATTGGACTGAAGAGGATCTACTGTTCTTGTCAGGTTCCTAAGCAGAATTGAACTAGATATGGCCGTGTGTGTAGGAAGCACAGTTCTTTTGATCTGAGCAAGCTCACTGTTCGGACCCCATAGGAAACACAGTAGAGTAGAAGAGTGCTCTTTTCTCAAAAGCAGAGTGTGTTTCTTATAAGGCGACCTAGCGTTTGTTTCCCAGTCCTAAATGGAGTTGAATCACATGCAGTTTCTGGTCCTACGAGCAAGAGTTGTTTTATGGTAAGAATAGTCACTATTGCGCTGCCATTGCCATACACTGGAAAAATAGCACTGGCGTCTGTTCCCAGCAAGTACAGTGTATTGGACTAAAGAGGATCTACTGTTCTTGTCAGGTTCCTAATCAGAATTGAACTAGATATGGCTGTGTGTGTAGGAAGCACAGTTCTTTTGTTCTGAGCAAGCTCACTGTTCTTGCCCTACAGGAAACACAGTAGAGTAGAAGAGTGCTCTTTTCTCAAAAGCAGAGTGTGTTTCTTGTAAGGCGAGCTAGAGTTTGTTTCCCAGTCCTAAATAGAGTTGAGTCACATGCAGTTTTTTGTCCTACGAGCAAGAGTTGTTTTCTGGTAAGACGAGTCACTATTGTGCTCCAATTGCCATACACAGTGCAAATACCATTCACGTATGTTCCCAGCAAGTACAGTGTATTGGACTGAAGAGGAGCTACTGTTCTTGTCAGGTTCCTAAGCAGAGTTGAACTCCATATGGTCCGTCTGTGTAGGAAGCACAGTTGTTTTGTTCTGAGCAAGCTCACTGTTTGGACCCCATAGGAAACACAGTAGAGTAGAAGAGTGCTCTTTTATCAAAAGCAGAGTGTGTTTCTTGTAAGGCGAACTAGTGTTTGTTTCCCAGTCCTAAATGGAGTTGAATCCCATGCAGTTTCTGGTCCTAGGAGCAAGAGTTGTTTTCTGGTAAGGAAAGTCACTGTTGCGCTCCCATTGCCATACACAGAGCAAGGAGCACTCGCATCTGTTCCCAGCAAGAACAGTGTATCGGACTTAAGAGGAGCTACCGTTCTTGTCAGTTTCCTAAGCAGAGATGAACTAGATATGGCCCGTGTGTGTAGGAAGCACAGTTCTTATGTTCTGAGCAAGCTCACTGTTTGGACCCCATAGGAAACACAGTAGAGTAGAAGAGTGCTCTTTTCTCTAAAGCAGAGTGTGTTTCTTGGAAGGCAAGCTAGCGTTAGTTTCCCAGTCCTAAATGGATTTGAGTCACATGCGGGGTTTGTCCTACGAGCAAGAGTTGTTTTCTGGTAAGACGAGTCACTATTGTGCTCCAAATGGCATACACAGTGCAAATAGCACTCGCGTCTGTTCCCAGCAAGTACAATGTATTGGACTGAAGAGGATCTACTGTTCTTGTCAGGTTCCGAAGCAGAGTTGAACTAGATATGGCCAGTGTGTGTAGGAAGCACAGTTCTTTTGTTCTGAGCAAGCTCACTGTTCGGACCCCATAGAAAACACAGTAGAGTAGAAGAGTGCTCTTTTCTCAAAAGCAGAGTGTGTTTCTTGTAAGGCGAGCTAGCGTTTGTTTCCCAGTCCTAAATAGAGTTGAATCACATGCAGTTTCTGGTCCTACGAGCAAGAGTTGTTTTCTGGTAAGGAAAGTCACTATTGTGCTCCCATTGCCATACACAGTGCAAATAGCACTCGCGTCTGTTCCCAGCAAGTACAGTGTATCGGACTGAAGAGGAGCTACTGTTCTTGTCAGTTTCCGAATCAGAGTTGAACTAGATATGGCCGTGTGTGTAGGAAGCACAGTTCTTATGTTCTGAGCAAGCTCACTGTTCTGGCCCTATAGGAAACAGAGTGGAGTAGATGAGTGCTCTTTTCTCTAAAGCAGAGTGTGTTTCTTGTAAGGTGAGCTAGCGTTTGTTTCCCAGTCATAAATGGAGTTGAATCACATGCAGTTTCTGGTCCTACGAACAAGAGTTGTTTTCTGGTAAGGAAAGTCACTATTGTGCTCCCATTGCCATACACAGTGCAAATAGCACTTGCATCTGTTCCCAACAATACAGTGTATTGGATTGAATAGGAGCTACTGTTCTTGTCAGTTTCCTAAGCATAGTTGAACTAGATATGGCCCGTGTGTGTAGGAAGCACAGTTCTTTTTTTCTGAGCAAGCTCACTGTTCTGGCCCTATAGGAAAAACAGTAGAGTAGAAGAGTGCTCTTTTCTCAAAAGCAGAGTGTGTTTCTTGTAAAGCGAGCTAGAGTTTGTTTCCCAGTCCTAAGTGGAGTTGAGTCACATGCAGTTTTTTGTCCTATGAGCAAGAGTTGTTTTCTGGTAAGACGAGTCACAATTGTGCTCCAATTTCCGTACACAATGCAAATAGCACTGGTGTCTGTTCCCAGCAAGTACAGTGTATTGGACTGAAGAGGATCTACTGTTCTTGTCAGGTTCCTAAGCAGAGTTGAACTAGATATGGCCCGTATGTGTAGGAAGCTCAGTTATTATATTCTGAGCAAGCTCACTCTTCTGGACCTATAGGAAACACAGTAGAGTAGAAGAGTGCTCTTTTCTCTAAAGCAGAGTGTATTTCTCGTAAGGCGAGCTCGCGTTTGTTTCCCAGTCCTAAATGGAGTTGAGTCACAGGGAGTTTTTGGTCCTATGAGCAAGAGTTGTTTTCTGGTAAGAAGAGTCACTATTGCGCTCCAAATGCCATACACAGGACAAATAGCACTGGCGTCTGTTCCCAGCAAGTACAGTGTATTAGACTGAAGAGGAGCTACTGTTCTTGTCAGTTTCCTAAGCAGAGTTGAACTAAATATGGCCCCTGTGTGTAGGAAGCACAGTTCTTATGTTCTGAGCAAGCTCACTGTTCTGGCCCTATAGGAAACAAAGTAGAGTAGAAGAGTGCTCTTTTCTCAAAAGCAGAATGTGTTCCTTGTAAGGCGTGCTAGCGTTTGTTTCCTAGTCCTAAATGAACTTGAATCACATGCAGTTTCTGGTCCTACGAACAAGAGTTGTATTCTGGTAAGGAAAGTCACTATTGTGCTCCCTTTGCCATACACAGTGCAAATAGCACTTGCGTCTTTTCCCAGCAAGTACAGTGTATTGGACTGAAGAGGATCTACTGTTCTTGTCAGGTTCCTAAGCAGAGTTGAACTATATATGGCCCGTATGTGTAGGAAGCTCAGTTATTATATTCTGAGCAAGCTCACTCTTCTGGCCCTATAGGAAACACAGTAGAGTAGAAGAGTGCTCTTTTCTCTAAAGCAGATTGTATTTCTCGTAAGGCGAGCTCCCGTTTGTTTCCCAGTCCTAAATGGAGTTGAGTCACAGGCAGTTTTTGGTCCTATGAGCAAGAGTTGTTTTCTGGTAAGAAGAGTCACTATTGCGCTCCAAATGCTTTACACAGGACAAATAGCACTGGCGTCGGTTCCCAGCAAGTACAGTGTATTAGACTGAAGAGGAGCTACTGTTCTCGTCAGTTTCCTAAGCAGAGTTGAACTAAATATGGCCCGTGTGTGTAGGAAGCACAGTTCTTATGTTCTGAGCAAGCTCACTGTTCTGGCCCTATAGGAAACACAGTAGAGTAGAAGAGTGTTCTATTCTCTAAAGCAGAGTGTGTTTTTTGTAAGGTGATCTAGCGTTTGTTTCCTAGTCCTAAATGGAGTTGAATCACATGCAGTTTCTGGTCCTACGAGCAAGAGTTGTTTTCTGGTAAGGAAAGTCACTATTGCGCTCCCATTGCCATACACAGTGCAAATAGCACTTGCGTCTGTTCCAAGCAAGTACAGTGTATCGGACTGAAGAGGAGCTACTGTTCTTGTCAGTTTCCTAAGCAGAGTTGAACTAGATATGGCCCGTGTGTGTAGGAAGCACAGTTCTTTTTTTCTGAGAAAGCTCACTGTTCTGGCCCTAAAGGAAACACAGTAGAGTAGAAGAGTGCTCTTTTCTCAAAAGCAGAGTGTGTTTCTTGTAAAGCAAGCTAGAGTTTGTTTCCCAGTCCTAAGTGGAGTTGAGTCACATGCAGTTTTTTGTCCTATGAGCAAGAGTTGTTTTCTGGTAAGACGAGTCACTATTGTGCTCCAATTGCCGTACACAGTGAAAATAGCACTGGCGTCTGTTCCCAGCAAGTACAGTGTATTGGACTGAAGAGGAGCTACTGTTCTTGTCAGTTTCCTAAGCAGAGTTGAACTAGATATGGCCCGTGTGTGTAGGAAGCACAGTTATTATGTTCTGAGCAAGCTCACTGTTCTGGCCCTATAGGAAACACAGTAGAGTAGAAGAGTGTTCTTTTCTCAAAAGCAGAGTTTGTTTCTTATAACGCGAGCTAGCGTTTGTTTCCCAGTCCTAAATGGAGTGGAATCACATTCAGTTTCTGGTCCTACGAGCAAGAGTTGTTTTCTGGTCAGGAAAGTCACTATAGCGCTCCCATTGCCATATACAGTACAAATAGCACTCGCGTCTCTCCCAGTAAGTACAGTGTATCGGACTGAAGAGGAGCTACTGTTCTTGTCAGTTTCCTAAGCAGAGTTGAACTAGATATGGCCCGTGTGTAGGAAGCACAGTTCTTTTGTTCTGAGCAAGCTCACTGTTCTGGCACTATAGGAAACACAGTAGAGTAGAAGAGTGCTCTTTTCTCTAAAGCAGAGTGTGTTTCTAGTAAGGCGAGCTAGCCTTTGTTTCCCAGTCCTAAATGGAGTTGAATCACATGCATTTTCTGTCCTGCGAGCAAGAGTTGTTTTATGGTAAGAAGAGTCACTGTTGCGCTGCCATTGCCACACACAGGACAAATAGCACTGGCTTCTGTTCCCAGCAAGTACAATGTATTGGACTGAAGAGGATCTACTGTTCTTGTCAGGTTCCTAAGCAGAATTGAACTAGATATGGCCGTGTGTGTAGGAAGCACAGTTCTTTTGATCTGAGCAAGCTCACTGTTCGGACCCCATAGGAAACACAGTAGAGTAGAAGAGTGCTCTTTTCTCAAAAGCAGAGTGTGTTTCTTATAAGGCGACCTAGCGTTTGTTTCCCAGTCCTAAATGGAGTTGAATCACATGCAGTTTCTGGTCCTACGAGCAAGAGTTGTTTTATGGTAAGAATAGTCACTATTGCGCTGCCATTGCCATACACTGGAAAAATAGCACTGGCGTCTGTTCCCAGCAAGTACAGTGTATTGGACTAAAGAGGATCTACTGTTCTTGTCAGGTTCCTAATCAGAATTGAACTAGATATGGCTGTGTGTGTAGGAAGCACAGTTCTTTTGTTCTGAGCAAGCTCACTGTTCTTGCCCTACAGGAAACACAGTAGAGTAGAAGAGTGCTCTTTTCTCAAAAGCAGAGTGTGTTTCTTGTAAGGCGAGCTAGAGTTTGTTTCCCAGTCCTAAATAGAGTTGAGTCACATGCAGTTTTTTGTCCTACGAGCAAGAGTTGTTTTCTGGTAAGACGAGTCACTATTGTGCTCCAATTGCCATACACAGTGCAAATACCATTCACGTATGTTCCCAGCAAGTACAGTGTATTGGACTGAAGAGGAGCTACTGTTCTTGTCAGGTTCCTAAGCAGAGTTGAACTCCATATGGTCCGTCTGTGTAGGAAGCACAGTTGTTTTGTTCTGAGCAAGCTCACTGTTTGGACCCCATAGGAAACACAGTAGAGTAGAAGAGTGCTCTTTTATCAAAAGCAGAGTGTGTTTCTTGTAAGGCGAACTAGTGTTTGTTTCCCAGTCCTAAATGGAGTTGAATCCCATGCAGTTTCTGGTCCTAGGAGCAAGAGTTGTTTTCTGGTAAGGAAAGTCACTGTTGCGCTCCCATTGCCATACACAGAGCAAGGAGCACTCGCATCTGTTCCCAGCAAGAACAGTGTATCGGACTTAAGAGGAGCTACCGTTCTTGTCAGTTTCCTAAGCAGAGATGAACTAGATATGGCCCGTGTGTGTAGGAAGCACAGTTCTTATGTTCTGAGCAAGCTCACTGTTTGGACCCCATAGGAAACACAGTAGAGTAGAAGAGTGCTCTTTTCTCTAAAGCAGAGTGTGTTTCTTGGAAGGCAAGCTAGCGTTAGTTTCCCAGTCCTAAATGGATTTGAGTCACATGCGGGGTTTGTCCTACGAGCAAGAGTTGTTTTCTGGTAAGACGAGTCACTATTGTGCTCCAAATGGCATACACAGTGCAAATAGCACTCGCGTCTGTTCCCAGCAAGTACAATGTATTGGACTGAAGAGGATCTACTGTTCTTGTCAGGTTCCGAAGCAGAGTTGAACTAGATATGGCCAGTGTGTGTAGGAAGCACAGTTCTTTTGTTCTGAGCAAGCTCACTGTTCGGACCCCATAGAAAACACAGTAGAGTAGAAGAGTGCTCTTTTCTCAAAAGCAGAGTGTGTTTCTTGTAAGGCGAGCTAGCGTTTGTTTCCCAGTCCTAAATAGAGTTGAATCACATGCAGTTTCTGGTCCTACGAGCAAGAGTTGTTTTCTGGTAAGGAAAGTCACTATTGTGCTCCCATTGCCATACACAGTGCAAATAGCACTCGCGTCTGTTCCCAGCAAGTACAGTGTATCGGACTGAAGAGGAGCTACTGTTCTTGTCAGTTTCCGAATCAGAGTTGAACTAGATATGGCCGTGTGTGTAGGAAGCACAGTTCTTATGTTCTGAGCAAGCTCACTGTTCTGGCCCTATAGGAAACAGAGTGGAGTAGATGAGTGCTCTTTTCTCTAAAGCAGAGTGTGTTTCTTGTAAGGTGAGCTAGCGTTTGTTTCCCAGTCATAAATGGAGTTGAATCACATGCAGTTTCTGGTCCTACGAACAAGAGTTGTTTTCTGGTAAGGAAAGTCACTATTGTGCTCCCATTGCCATACACAGTGCAAATAGCACTTGCATCTGTTCCCAACAATACAGTGTATTGGATTGAATAGGAGCTACTGTTCTTGTCAGTTTCCTAAGCATAGTTGAACTAGATATGGCCCGTGTGTGTAGGAAGCACAGTTCTTTTTTTCTGAGCAAGCTCACTGTTCTGGCCCTATAGGAAAAACAGTAGAGTAGAAGAGTGCTCTTTTCTCAAAAGCAGAGTGTGTTTCTTGTAAAGCGAGCTAGAGTTTGTTTCCCAGTCCTAAGTGGAGTTGAGTCACATGCAGTTTTTTGTCCTATGAGCAAGAGTTGTTTTCTGGTAAGACGAGTCACAATTGTGCTCCAATTTCCGTACACAATGCAAATAGCACTGGTGTCTGTTCCCAGCAAGTACAGTGTATTGGACTGAAGAGGATCTACTGTTCTTGTCAGGTTCCTAAGCAGAGTTGAACTAGATATGGCCCGTATGTGTAGGAAGCTCAGTTATTATATTCTGAGCAAGCTCACTCTTCTGGACCTATAGGAAACACAGTAGAGTAGAAGAGTGCTCTTTTCTCTAAAGCAGAGTGTATTTCTCGTAAGGCGAGCTCGCGTTTGTTTCCCAGTCCTAAATGGAGTTGAGTCACAGGGAGTTTTTGGTCCTATGAGCAAGAGTTGTTTTCTGGTAAGAAGAGTCACTATTGCGCTCCAAATGCCATACACAGGACAAATAGCACTGGCGTCTGTTCCCAGCAAGTACAGTGTATTAGACTGAAGAGGAGCTACTGTTCTTGTCAGTTTCCTAAGCAGAGTTGAACTAAATATGGCCCCTGTGTGTAGGAAGCACAGTTCTTATGTTCTGAGCAAGCTCACTGTTCTGGCCCTATAGGAAACAAAGTAGAGTAGAAGAGTGCTCTTTTCTCAAAAGCAGAATGTGTTCCTTGTAAGGCGTGCTAGCGTTTGTTTCCTAGTCCTAAATGAACTTGAATCACATGCAGTTTCTGGTCCTACGAACAAGAGTTGTATTCTGGTAAGGAAAGTCACTATTGTGCTCCCTTTGCCATACACAGTGCAAATAGCACTTGCGTCTTTTCCCAGCAAGTACAGTGTATTGGACTGAAGAGGATCTACTGTTCTTGTCAGGTTCCTAAGCAGAGTTGAACTATATATGGCCCGTATGTGTAGGAAGCTCAGTTATTATATTCTGAGCAAGCTCACTCTTCTGGCCCTATAGGAAACACAGTAGAGTAGAAGAGTGCTCTTTTCTCTAAAGCAGATTGTATTTCTCGTAAGGCGAGCTCCCGTTTGTTTCCCAGTCCTAAATGGAGTTGAGTCACAGGCAGTTTTTGGTCCTATGAGCAAGAGTTGTTTTCTGGTAAGAAGAGTCACTATTGCGCTCCAAATGCTTTACACAGGACAAATAGCACTGGCGTCGGTTCCCAGCAAGTACAGTGTATTAGACTGAAGAGGAGCTACTGTTCTCGTCAGTTTCCTAAGCAGAGTTGAACTAAATATGGCCCGTGTGTGTAGGAAGCACAGTTCTTATGTTCTGAGCAAGCTCACTGTTCTGGCCTTATAGGAAACACAGTAGAGTAGAAGAGTGCTCTTTTCTCAAAAGCAGAGTGTGTTTCTTGTAAGGCGAGCTAGCGTTTGTTTCCTAGTCCTAAATGGACTTGAATCACATGCAGTTTCTGCTCCTACGAACAAGAGTTGTTTTCTGGTAAGGAAAGTCACTATTGCGCTCCCATTGCTATACACAGGGCAAATAGCACTCGCGTCTTTTCCCAGCAAGTACAGTGTATTGGAATGATTAGGAGCTACTGTTCTTGTCAGTTTCCTAAGCAGAGATGAACTAGATATGGTCCGTGTGTGTAGGAAGCACAGTTCTTTTGTTCTGAGCAAGCTCACTGTGTGGACCCCATAGGAAACACAGTAGAGTAGAAGAGTGCTCTTTTCTCAAAAGCAGAGTGTGTTTCTTGTAAGGCGAGCTAGTGTTTGTTTCCCTTTCCTAAATGGAGTTGAATCACATGCAGTTTCTGGTCCTACGAGCAAGAGTTGTTTTCTGGTAAGGAAAGTCACTATTGTGTTCGCCTTGCCATACACAGTGCAAATAGCCCTCCCGTCTGTTCCCAGCAAGTACAGTGTATTGGACTGAAGAGGCGCTACTGTTCTTGTCTGTTTCTTAAGCAACGTTGAACTAGATATGGCCTGTGTGTTCAGGAAGCGCAGTTATTATGTTCTGAGCAAGCTCAATGTTCGGAACTCATAGGAAACACAGTAGAGTAGAAGATTGCTCTTTTCTCAAAAGCAGAGTGTGTTTCATGTAAGGCGAGCTAGCGTTTGTTTCCCAGTTCTAAATGGACTTGAATCACATGCAGTTTTTTGTCCTAGGAGCAAGAGTTGTTTTCTGGTAAGATGAGTCACTATTGTGCTCCAATTGCCATACACAGTGCAAAGAGCACTCACGTCTGTTCTCAGCAAGTACAGTGTATCGGACTGAAGCGGAGCTACTGTTCTTGTCAGTTTCCTAAGCAGAGTTGAACTAGATATGGCCCGTGTGTGTAGGAAGCACAATTATTATGTTCTGAGCAAGCTCACTGTTCTGGCCCTATAGGAAACACAGTAGAGTAGAAGAGTGCTCTTTTCTCTAAAGCAGAGTGTGTTTCTTGTAAGGCGAGCTAGAGTTTGTTTCCTAGTCCTAAATGGAGTTGAGTCACAGGCAGTTTTTGGTACTACGAGCAAGAGTTGTTTTCTGGTAAAAAGAGTCACTATTGCGCTCCAAATCCCATACACAGTACAAATAGCACTCGCGTCTGTCCCAGCAAGTACAGTGTATTGGACTGAATAGGAGCTACTGTTCTTGTCAGTTTCCTAAGCAGAGTTGAACTAGATATGGCCCGTGAGTAGGAAGCACAGTTCTTTTTTTCTGAGCAAGCTCACTGTTCTGGCCCTATAGGAAACACAGTAGAGTAGAGGAGTGCTCTTTTCTCTAAAGCAGAGTGTGTTTCTTGTAAGGCGAGCTAGCGTTTGTTTCCCAGTCCTAAATGGAGTTGAATCACATGCAGTTTCTGGTCCTAGGAGCAAGAGTTGTTTTATGGTAAGAAGAGTCACTATTGCGCTGACCGTTGCTTTACACAGGACAAATAGCACTAGAGTCTGTTCCCAGCAAGTACAGTGTATTGGACTGAAGAGGATCTACTGTTTTTGTCAGGTTCCTAAGCAGAATTGAAATAGATATGGCCGTGTGTGTGGGAAGCACAGTTCTTTTGTTCTGAGCAAGCTCACAGTTCGGACCCCATAGAAAACACAGTAGAGTAGAAGAGTGCTCTTTTCTCAAAAGCAGAGTGTGTTTCTTGTAAGGCGAGCTAGCGTTTGTTTCCCAGTCCTAAATGGAGTTGAATCACATGCAGTTTCTGGTCCTATGAGCAAGAGTTGTTTTCTGGTAAGGAGAGTCACTATTGCGCTCCCTTTGCCATACACAGTGCAAATAGCACTCGCGTCTGTTCCCAGCAAGTACAGTGTATCGGACTGAAGAGGAGCTACTGCTCTTGTCCGTTTCTTAAGCAGAGTTGAACTAGATATGGCTTGTGTGTTTAGGAAGCACATCTATTACGTTCTGAGCAAGCTCACTGTTCTGGCCCTATAGGAAACACAGTAGAGTAGAAGAGTGCTTTTTTCTCTAAAGCAGAGTGTGTTTCTTGTAAGGCGAGCTCGCGTTTGTTTCCCAGTCCTAAATGGAGTTGATTCACATGCAGTTTTTGGTCCTACGAGCAAGAGTTGTTTTCTGGTAAGAAGAGTCACTATTGTGCTCCAATTGCCATACACAGGGCAAATAGCACTCGCGTCTGTTCCCTGCAAGTACAGTTTATTGGACTGAATAGGAGCTACTGTTCTTGTCAGTTTCCTAAGCAGAGTTGAACTAGATATGGTCAATGTGTGTAGGAAGCACAGTTCTTTTGTTCTGAGCAAGCTCACTGTTTGGACCCCATAGGAAACACCATAGAGTAGAAGAGTACTCTTTTCTCAAAAGCAGAGTGTGTTTCTTGTAAGGCGAGCTAGCATTTCTTTCCCAGTCGTAAATGGAGTTGAATCACATGCAGTTTGTGGTCCTATGAGCAAGATTTGTTTTCTGGGAAGGAAAGTCACTATTGCACTCCCTTTGCCTTAAACAGTGCAAATAGTACTCACGTCTGTTCCCAGCAAGTACAGTGTATTGGACTGAAGAGGATCTACTGTTCTTTTCAGGTTCCTAAGCAGAGTTGAACTAGATATGGCCCGTGTGTGTAGAAAGCACAGTTCTTATGTTCTGAGCAAGCTCACACTTCTGGTCCTATAGGAAACAAAGTAGAGTAGAAGAGTGCTCTTTTCTCTAAAGCAGAGTGTATTTCTTGTAAGGCGAGCTGGCGTTTGTTTCCCAGGCCTATATGGAGTTGAGTCACAGGCAGTTTTTGGTCCTACGAGAAAGAGTTGTTTTCTGGTAATAAGAGTCACTATTGTGCTCCAATTGCCATACACAGTGCAAATAGCACTCGTGTCTGTTCCCAGCAAGTACAGTGTATTGGACTGAAGAGGATCTACTGTTGTTGTCAGGTTCCTAAGCAGACTTGAAGTAGATATGGCCGTGTGTGTAGGAAGCACAGTTTTTTTGTTCTGAGCAAGCTCACTGTTCAGACCCCATAGGAAACACAGTAGAGTAGAAGAGTGCTTTTTTCTCAAAAGCAGAGTGTGTTTCTTGTAAGGCGAGCTAGTTTTTGTTTCCCATTCCTAAATGGAGTTGAATCACATGCAGTTTCTGGTCCTACGAGCAAGAGTTGTTTTCTGGTAAGAAAAGTCACTATTGCATTCCCATTGCCATACACAGTGCAAATAGCCCTCCCGTCTGTTCCCAGCAAGTACAGTGTATTGGACTGAAGAGGAGCTACTCTTCTTCTCAGTTTCCTAAGCAGAGATGAACTAGATATGGCACGTGTGTAGGAAGCACAGTTCTTTTTTTCTGAGCAAGCTCACTGTTCTGGCCCTATAGGAAATACAGTAGAGTAGAAGAGTGCTCTTTTCTCAAAAGCAGAGTGTGTTTCTTGTAAAGCGAGCTAGAGTTTGTTTCCCAGTCCTAAATGGATTTGAGTCACATGCAGTTTTTTGTCCTACGAGCAAGTGTTGTTTTCTGGTTAGAGGAGTCACTATTGTGCTCCAATTGCCATACACAGTGCAAATAGCACTGGCGTCTGTTCCCAGGAAGTATAGTGTATTGGACTGAAAAGGATCTACTGTTCTTGTCAGTTTCATAAGCAGAGTTGAACTAGATATGTCCCGTGTGTATGAAGCACAGTTCTTTTGTTCTGAGCAAGCTCACTGTTCGGACCCCATAGGAAACACTGTAGAGTAGAAGAGTGCTCTTTTCTCAAAAGCAGAGTGTGTTTCATGTAAGGCGAGCTAGCATTTGTTTCCTAGTCCTAAATGGAGTTGAATCACATGCAGTTTCTGTTCCTACGAACAAGAGTTGTTTTCTGGTAAGGAAAGTCACTATTGTGCTTCCATTGCCCTACACAAGGCAAATAGCACTCGCTTCTTTTCCCAGCAAGTACAGTGTATTGGACTGATTAGGAGCTACTGTTCTTGTCAGTTTCCTTAGAAGAGTTGAACTAGATATGGTCCGTGTGTGTAGGAAGCACAGTTCTTTTGTTCTGAGCAAGCTCACTGTGTGGACCACATAGGAAACACAGTAGAGTAGAAGAGTGCTCTTTTCTCTAAAGCAGAGTGTGTTTCTTGTAAGGCGAGCTTGCGTTTGTTTCCCAGTCCTAAATGGAGTGGAATCACATGCAGTTTCTGATCCTACGAGCAAGAGTTGTTTTCTGGTAAGGAAAGTCACTATTGCGCTCCGATTGCCATACACAGTGCAAATAGCACATGCGTCTGTTCCCAGCAAGTACACTGTATTGGACTGAAGAGGAGCTAATATTCTTGTCAGTTTCCTAAGCAGAGTTGAACTAGATATGGTCCGTGTGTGTAGGAAGAACAGTTCTTTTGTTCTGGGCAAGCTCACAGTTTGGACCCCATAGGAAACACAGTAGAGTAGAAGAGTGCTCTTTTCTCTAAAGCAGAGTGTGTTTCTTGTAAGGAGAGCTAGCGTTTGTTTCCCAGTTTTAAATGGAGTTGAATCCCATGCAGTTTCTGGTACTACTAGCAAGAGTTGTTTTCTGGTAAGAAGAGTCACTATTGCACTGCCATTGCCATAGACAGGACAAATAGCACTGGCGTCTGTTCGCAGCAAGTACAGTGTATTGGACTGAAGAGGATCTCCTGTTCTTGTCAGGTTCCTAAGCAGAATTGAACTAGATATAGCCGTGTGTGTAGAAAGCACAATTCCTTTGTTCTGAGCAAGCTCACTGTTCGGACCACATGGGAAACACAGTACAGTAGAAGAGTGCTCTTTTCTCTAAAGCAGAGTGTGTTTCTTGTAAGGCGAGCTTGCGTTTGTTTCCCAGTCCTAAATGGAGTTTAATCACATGCAGTTTCTGGTCCTACGAGCAAGAGTTGTTTTCTGGTAAGGAAAGTCACTATTGCGCTCCCATTGCCATACACATTGCAAATAGCACATGCGTCTGTTCCCAGCAAGTACAGTGTATCTGACTGAAGAGGAGCTACTGTTCTTGTCAGTTTCCTAAGCAGAGTTGAACTAGATGTGGTCCGTGTGTGTAGGAAGCACAGTTCTTTTGTTCTGAGCAAGCTCACTCTTGGGACCCCATAGGAAACACAGTAGAGTAGAAGAGAGTTCTTTTTTCAGAAGCAGAGTGTGTTTCTTATAACGCGAGCTAGCGTTTGTTTCCCAGTCCTAAATGGAGTTGAATCACATGCAATTTCTGGTCCTAGGAGCAAGAGTTGTTTTCTGGTAAGGAAAGTCACTATTGCGCTCCCATTGCCATACACAGTGCAAACAGCACTCGCGTCTGATCCCAGTAAGTACAGTGTATTGGACTGAAGAGGAGATACTGTTCTTGTCAGTTTCCTAAGCAGAGTTGAACTACATATGGCCCGTGTGTGTAGGAAGCACAGTTCTTATGTTCTGAGCAAGCTCACTGTTCTGGCCCTATAGGAAAAACAGTAGAGTAGAAGAGTGCTCTTTTCTCAAAAGCAGAGTGTGTTCCTTGTAAGGCGAGCTAGCGTTTGTTTCCTAGTCCTAAATGGAGTTGAATCACATGCAGTTTCTGGTCCTACGAACAAGAGTTGTTTTCTGGTAAGGAAAGTCACTATTGCGCTCCCATTGCCCTAAATAAGGCAAATAGCACTCGCGTCTTTTACCAGCAAGTACAGTGTATTGGACTGAAGAGGATCTCCTGTTCTTGTCAGGTTCCTAAGCAGAATTGAACTAGATATAGCCGTGTGTGTAGAAAGCACAATTCCTTTGTTCTGAGCAAGCTCACTGTTCGGACCACATGGGAAACACAGTACAGTAGAAGAGTGCTCTTTTCTCTAAAGCAGAGTGTGTTTCTTGTAAGGCGAGCTTGCGTTTGTTTCCCAGTCCTAAATGGAGTTTAATCACATGCAGTTTCTGGTCCTACGAGCAAGAGTTGTTTTCTGGTAAGGAAAGTCACTATTGCGCTCCCATTGCCATACACATTGCAAATAGCACATGCGTCTGTTCCCAGCAAGTACAGTGTATCTGACTGAAGAGGAGCTACTGTTCTTGTCAGTTTCCTAAGCAGAGTTGAACTAGATGTGGTCCGTGTGTGTAGGAAGCACAGTTCTTTTGTTCTGAGCAAGCTCACTCTTGGGACCCCATAGGAAACACAGTAGAGTAGAAGAGAGTTCTTTTTTCAGAAGCAGAGTGTGTTTCTTATAACGCGAGCTAGCGTTTGTTTCCCAGTCCTAAATGGAGTTGAATCACATGCAATTTCTGGTCCTAGGAGCAAGAGTTGTTTTCTGGTAAGGAAAGTCACTATTGCGCTCCCATTGTCATACACAGTGCAAATAGCACTCGCGTCTGATCCCAGTAAGTACAGTGTATTGGACTGAAGAGGAGATACTGTTCTTGTCAGTTTCCTAAGCAGAGTTGAACTACATATGGCCCGTGTGTGTAGGAAGCACAGTTCTTATGTTCTGAGCAAGCTCACTGTTCTGGCCCTATAGGAAAAACAGTAGAGTAGAAGAGTGCTCTTTTCTCAAAAGCAGAGTGTGTTCCTTGTAAGGTGAGCTAGCGTTTGTTTCCTAGTCCTAAATGGAGTTGAATCACATGCAGTTTCTGGTCCTACGAACAAGAGTTGTTTTCTGGTAAGGAAAGTCACTATTGCGCTCCCATTGCCATACACAGGGGAAATAGCACTCGCATGTTTTTCCAGCAAGTACAGTGTATTGGACTGAATAGGAGCTACTGTTCTTTTCAGTTTTCTAAGCAGAGTTGACCTACATATGGTCCGTGTGTGTAGGAAGCACAGGTCTTTTGTTCTGAGCGAGCTCACTGTTCCGGCCTTATAGGAAACACAGTAGAGTAGAAGAGTGCTCTTTTCGCTAAAGCAGAGTGTGTTTCTTGTAAGGCGAGCTAGCGTTTGTTTCCCAGTCCTAAATGGAGTGGAATCACATGCAGTTTCTGGTCCTACGAGCAAGAGTTGTTTTCTGGTAAGAATAGTCACAATTGCGCTGCCATTGCCATACACAGGACAAATAGCATTGGCGTCTGTTCCTAGCAAGTACAGTGTATTGGACTGAATTGGAGCTACTGTTCTTGTCAGTTTCCTAAGCAGAGTTGAACTAGATATGGTCCATGTGTGCAGGAAGCACAGTTCTTTTGTTCTGAGCAAGCTCACTGTTTGGACCCCATAGGAAACACAGTAGAGTAGAAGAGTGCTCTTTTCTCAAAAGCAGAGTGTGTTTCTTGTAAGGCGAGCTAGCTTTTGTTTCCTAGTCCTAAATGGAGTTGAATCACATGCAGTTTCTGGTCCTACAATCAAGAGTTGTTTTCTGGTAAAGAAAGTCACTATTGTGCTCCCATTGCCATACACAGGGCAAATAGCACTCGCGTCTTTCCCAGCAAGTGCAGTGTTTTGGACTGAATAGGAGCTACTGTTCTTGTCAGTTTTCTAAGCAGAGTTGACCTACATATGGTCCGTGTGTGTAGGAAGCACAGGTCTTTTGTTCTGAGCGAGCTCACTGTTCTGGCCTTATAGGAAACCCAGTAGAGTAGAAGAGTGCTCTTTTCTCTTAAGCAGAGTGTGTTTCTTGTAAGGCGAGCTAGCGTTTGTTTCCCAGTCCTAAATGGAGTTGAATCACATGCAGTTTCTGGTCCTACGAGCAAGAGTTGTTTTATGGTAAGAAGAGTCACTATTGCGCTGCCATTGCCATACACAGGACAAATAGCACTGGTGTCTGTTCCCAGCAAGTACAGTGTATTGGACTGAAGAGGATCTACTGTTCTTGTCAGGTTCCTAATCAGAATTGAACTAGATAATGCCGTGTGTGTAGGAAGCACAGTTCTTTTGTTCTGAGCAAGCTGACTGTTCTGGCCCTACAGGAAACACAGTAGAGTAGAACAGTGCTCTTTTCTCAAAAGCAGAGTGTGTTTCTTGTTAGGCGAACTAGAGTTAGTTTCCCATTCCTAAATGGAGTTGAGTCACATGCAGTTTTTTGTCCTACGAGCAAGAGTTGTTTTCTTGTCAGACGAGTCACTATTGTGCTCCAATTGCAATACACAGTGCAAATAGCACTCGCGACTGTTCCCAGCAAGTACAGTGTATTGGAATGAAGAGGAGCTACTGTTCTTGTAAGGTTCCTAAGCAGAATTGAACTAGATATGGTCCGTGTGTGTAGGAAGCACAGTTGATTTGTTCTGAGCAAGCTCACTGTTTGGACCACATAGGAAACACAGGAGAATAGAAGAGTGCTCTTTTCTCTAAAGCAGAGTGTGTTTCTTGTAAGGCGAGCTTGCGTTTGTTTCCCAGTCCTAAATGGAGTTTAATCACATGCAGTTTCTGGTCCTACGAGCAAGAGTTGTTTTCTGGTAAGGAGAGTCACTATTGCGCTCCCATTGCCATACACAGTGCAAATAGCACATGCGTCTGTTCCCAGCAAGTACAGTGTATCTGACTGAAGAGGAGCTACTGTTCTTGTCAGTTTCCTTAGAAGAGTTGAACTAGATATGGTCCGTGTGTGTAGGAAGCACAGTTCTTTTGTTCTGAGCAAGCTCACTGTGTGGACCACATAGGAAACACAGTAGAGTAGAAGAGTGCTCTTTTCTCTAAAGCAGAGTGTGTTTCTTGTAAGGCGAGCTTGCGTTTGTTTCCCAGTCCTAAATGGAGTGGAATCACATGCAGTTTCTGATCCTACGAGCAAGAGTTGTTTTCTGGTAAGGAAAGTCACTATTGCGCTCCGATTGCCATACACAGTGCAAATAGCACATGCGTCTGTTCCCAGCAAGTACACTGTATTGGACTGAAGAGGAGCTACTATTCTTGTCAGTTTCCTAAGCAGAGTTGAACTAGATATGGTCCGTGTGTGTAGGAAGAACAGTTCTTTTGTTCTGGGCAAGCTCACAGTTTGGACCCCATAGGAAACACAGTAGAGTAGAAGAGTGCTCTTTTCTCTAAAGCAGAGTGTGTTTCTTGTAAGGAGAGCTAGCGTTTGTTTCCCAGTTTTAAATGGAGTTGAATCCCATGCAGTTTCTGGTACTACTAGCAAGAGTTGTTTTCTGGTAAGAAGAGTCACTATTGCACTGCCATTGCCATAGACAGGACAAATAGCACTGGCGTCTGTTCGCAGCAAGTACAGTGTATTGGACTGAAGAGGATCTCCTGTTCTTGTCAGGTTCCTAAACAGAATTGAACTAGATATAGCCGTGTGTGTAGAAAGCACAATTCCTTTGTTCTGAGCAAGCTCACTGTTCGGACCACATGGGAAACACAGTACAGTAGAAGAGTGCTCTTTTCTCTAAAGCAGAGTGTGTTTCTTGTAAGGCGAGCTTGCGTTTGTTTCCCAGTCCTAAATGGAGTTTAATCACATGCAGTTTCTGGTCCTACGAGCAAGAGTTGTTTTCTGGTAAGGAAAGTCACTATTGCGCTCCCATTGCCATACACATTGCAAATAGCACATGCGTCTGTTCCCAGCAAGTACAGTGTATCTGACTGAAGAGGAGCTACTGTTCTTGTCAGTTTCCTAAGCAGAGTTGAACTAGATGTGGTCCGTGTGTGTAGGAAGCACAGTTCTTTTGTTCTGAGCAAGCTCACTCTTGGGACCCCATAGGAAACACAGTAGAGTAGAAGAGAGTTCTTTTTTCAGAAGCAGAGTGTGTTTCTTATAACGCGAGCTAGCGTTTGTTTCCCAGTCCTAAATGGAGTTGAATCACATGCAATTTCTGGTCCTAGGAGCAAGAGTTGTTTTCTGGTAAGGAAAGTCACTATTGCGCTCCCATTGCCATACACAGTGCAAACAGCACTCGCGTCTGATCCCAGTAAGTACAGTGTATTGGACTGAAGAGGAGATACTGTTCTTGTCAGTTTCCTAAGCAGAGTTGAACTACATATGGCCCGTGTGTGTAGGAAGCACAGTTCTTATGTTCTGAGCAAGCTCACTGTTCTGGCCCTATAGGAAAAACAGTAGAGTAGAAGAGTGCTCTTTTCTCAAAAGCAGAGTGTGTTCCTTGTAAGGCGAGCTAGCGTTTGTTTCCTAGTCCTAAATGGAGTTGAATCACATGCAGTTTCTGGTCCTACGAACAAGAGTTGTTTTCTGGTAAGGAAAGTCACTATTGCGCTCCCATTGCCCTAAATAAGGCAAATAGCACTCGCGTCTTTTACCAGCAAGTACAGTGTATTGGACTGAAGAGGATCTCCTGTTCTTGTCAGGTTCCTAAGCAGAATTGAACTAGATATAGCCGTGTGTGTAGAAAGCACAATTCCTTTGTTCTGAGCAAGCTCACTGTTCGGACCACATGGGAAACACAGTACAGTAGAAGAGTGCTCTTTTCTCTAAAGCAGAGTGTGTTTCTTGTAAGGCGAGCTTGCGTTTGTTTCCCAGTCCTAAATGGAGTTTAATCACATGCAGTTTCTGGTCCTACGAGCAAGAGTTGTTTTCTGGTAAGGAAAGTCACTATTGCGCTCCCATTGCCATACACATTGCAAATAGCACATGCGTCTGTTCCCAGCAAGTACAGTGTATCTGACTGAAGAGGAGCTACTGTTCTTGTCAGTTTCCTAAGCAGAGTTGAACTAGATGTGGTCCGTGTGTGTAGGAAGCACAGTTCTTTTGTTCTGAGCAAGCTCACTCTTGGGACCCCATAGGAAACACAGTAGAGTAGAAGAGAGTTCTTTTTTCAGAAGCAGAGTGTGTTTCTTATAACGCGAGCTAGCGTTTGTTTCCCAGTCCTAAATGGAGTTGAATCACATGCAATTTCTGGTCCTAGGAGCAAGAGTTGTTTTCTGGTAAGGAAAGTCACTATTGCGCTCCCATTGTCATACACAGTGCAAATAGCACTCGCGTCTGATCCCAGTAAGTACAGTGTATTGGACTGAAGAGGAGATACTGTTCTTGTCAGTTTCCTAAGCAGAGTTGAACTACATATGGCCCGTGTGTGTAGGAAGCACAGTTCTTATGTTCTGAGCAAGCTCACTGTTCTGGCCCTATAGGAAAAACAGTAGAGTAGAAGAGTGCTCTTTTCTCAAAAGCAGAGTGTGTTCCTTGTAAGGCGAGCTAGCGTTTGTTTCCTAGTCCTAAATGGAGTTGAATCACATGCAGTTTCTGGTCCTACGAACAAGAGTTGTTTTCTGGTAAGGAAAGTCACTATTGCGCTCCCATTGCCATACACAGGGGAAATAGCACTCGCATGTTTTTCCAGCAAGTACAGTGTATTGGACTGAATAGGAGCTACTGTTCTTTTCAGTTTTCTAAGCAGAGTTGACCTACATATGGTCCGTGTGTGTAGGAAGCACATTTCTTTTGTTCTGAGCGAGCTCACTGTTCCGGCCTTATAGGAAACACAGTAGAGTAGAAGAGTGCTCTTTTCGCTAAAGCAGAGTGTGTTTCTTGTAAGGCGAGCTAGCGTTTGTTTCCCAGTCCTAAATGGAGTGGAATCACATGCAGTTTCTGGTCCTACGAGCAAGAGTTGTTTTCTGGTAAGAATAGTCACAATTGCGCTGCCATTGCCATACACAGGACAAATAGCATTGGCGTCTGTTCCTAGCAAGTACAGTGTATTGGACTGAATTGGAGCTACTGTTCTTGTCAGTTTCCTAAGCAGAGTTGAACTAGATATGGTCCATGTGTGCAGGAAGCACAGTTCTTTTGTTCTGAGCAAGCTCACTGTTTGGACCC
>NW_026737935.1:0-29143 GCF_949786415.1 Peromyscus eremicus
TCTGGTCAGTTTCCTAAGCAGAGTTGAACTAGATATGCCCGTGTGTGTAGGAAGCACAGTTCTTTGGTTCTGAGCAAGCTCACTGTTCTGGCCCTATAGGAAACACAGGAGAGTAGAAGAGTGCTGTTTTCTCAAAAGCAGAGTGTGTTTCTTGCAAGGCGAGCTAGCGTTTGTTTCCAGTCCTAAACGGAGTTGAATCCCATGCAGTTTGTGGTCCTACGAGCAAGAGTTGTTTTCTGCTAAGAAGAGTCACTATTGCGCTCCCATTGCCATACACAGTGCAAATAGCACTCGCGTCTGTTCCCAGCAAGTACAGTGTATTGGACTGAAGAGAAGCTACTGTTCTGGTCAGTTTCCTAAGCAGAGTTGAACTAGATATGCCCCGTGTGTGTAGGAAGCACAGTTCTTTTGTTCTGAGCAAGCTCACTGTTCTGGCCCTATAGGAAACACAGGAGAGTAGAAGAGTGCTGTTTTCTCAAAAGCAGAGTGTGTTTCTTGCAAGGCGAGCTAGCGTTTGTTTTCCAGTCCTAAACGGAGTTGAATCCCATGCAGATTCTGGTCCTACGAGCAAGAGTTTGTTTTCTGCTAAGAAGAGTCACTATTGCGCTCCCATTGCCATACACAGTGCAAATAGCACTCGCGTCTGTTCCCAGCAAGTACAGTGTATTGGACTGAAGAGAAGCTACTGTTCTGGTCAGTTTCCTAAGCAGAGTTGAACTTGATATGCCCCGTGTGTGTAGGAAGCACAGTTCTTTTGTTCTGAGCAAGCTCACTGTTCTGGCCCTATAGGAAACACAGGAGAGTAGAAGAGTGCTGTTTTCTCAAAAGCAGAGTGTGTTTCTTGCAAGGCGAGCTAGCGTTTGTTTCCAGTCCTAAACGGAGTTGAATCCCATGCAGTTTGTGGTCCTACGAGCATGAGTTGTTTTCTGCTAAGAAGAGTTCACTATTGCGCTCCCATTGCCATACACAGTGCAAATAGCACTGGCGTCTGTTCCCAGCAAGTACAGTGTATTGGACTGAAGAGAAGCTACTGTTCTGGTCAGTTTCCTAAGCAGAGTTGAACTAGATATGGCCCGTGTGTGTAGGAAGCACAGTTCTTTGGTTCTGAGCAAGCTCACTGTTTCTGGCCCTATAGGAAACACAGGAGAGTAGAAGAGTGCTGTTTTCTCAAAAGCAGAGTGTGTTTCTTGCAAGGCGAGCTAGCGTTTGTTTCCCAGTCCTAAACGGAGTTGAATCCCATGCAGTTTGTGGTCCTACGAGCAAGAGTTGTTTTCTGCTAAGAAGAGTCACTATTGCGCTCCCATTGCCATACACAGTGCAAATAGCACTCGCGTCTGTTCCCAGCAAGTACAGTGTATTGGACTGAAGAGAAGCTATTGTTCTGGTCAGTTTCCTAAGCAGAGTTGAACTAGATATGCCCCGTGTGTGTAGGAAGCACAGTTCTTTTGTTCTGAGCAAGCTCACTGTTCTGGCCCCTATAGGAAACACAGGAGAGTAGAAGAGTGCTGTTTTCTCAAAAGCAGAGTGTGTTTCTTGCAAGGCGAGCTAGCGTTTGTTTCCCAGTCCTAAAAGGAGTTGAATCCCATGCAGATTCTGGTCCTATGAGCAAGAGTTGTTTTCTGCTAAGAAGAGTCACTATTGCGCTCCCATTGCCATACACAGTGCAAATAGCACTCGTGTCTGTTCCAGCAAGTACAGTGTATTGGACTGAAGAGAAGCTACTGTTCTGGTCAGTTCCTAAGCAGAGTTGAACTAGATATGCCCCGTGTGTGTAGGAAGCCACAGTTCTTTTGTTCTGAGCAAGCTCACTGTTCTGGCCCTATAGGAAACACAGGAGAGTAGAAGAGTGCTGTTTTCTCAAAAGCAGAGTGTGTTTCTTGCAAGGCGAGCTAGCGTTTGTTTCCCAGTCCTAACGGAGTTGAATCCCATGCAGTTTGTGGTCCTACGAGCAAGAGTTGTTTTCTGCTAAGAAGAGTCACTATTGCGCTCCCATTGCCATACACAGTGCAAATAGCACTGGCGTCTGTTCCAGCAAGTACAGTGTATTGGACTGAAGAGAAGCTACTGTTCTGGTCAGTTTCCTAAGCAGAGTTGAACTAGATATGGCCCGTGTGTGTAGGAAGCACAGTTCTTTGGTTCTGAGGCAAGCTCACTGTTCTGGCCCTATAGGAAACACAGGAGAGTAGAAGAGTGCTGTTTTCTCAAAAGCAGAGTGTGTTTCTTGCAAGGCGAGCTAGCGTTTGTTTCCCAGTCCTAAACGGAGTTGAATCCCATGCAGCTTGTGGTCCTACGAGCAAGAGTTGTTTTCTGCTAAGAAGAGTCACTATTGCGCTCCCATTGCCATACACAGTGCAAATAGCACTGGCGTCTGTTCCCAGCAAGTACAGTGTATTGGACTGAAGAGAAGCTACTGTTCTGGTCAGTTTCCTAAGCAGAGTTGAACTAGATATGCCCCGTGTGTGTAGGAAGCACAGTTCTTTTGTTCTGAGCAAGCTCACTGTTCTGGCCCTATAGGAAACACAGGAGAGTAGAAGAGTGCTGTTTTCTCAAAAGCAGAGTGTGTTTCTTGCAAGGCGAGCTAGCGTTTGTTTCCCAGTCCTAAACGGAGTTGAATCCCATGCAGTTTGTGGTCCTACGAGCAAGAGTTGTTTTCTGCTAAGAAGAGTCACTATTGCGCTCCCATTGCCATACACAGTGCAAATAGCACTCGCGTCTGTTCCCAGCAAGTACAGTGTATTGGACTGAAGAGAAGCTACTGTTCTGGTCAGTTTCCTAAGCAGAGTTGAACTAGATATGCCCCGTGTGTGTAGGAAGCACAGTTCTTTTGTTCTGAGCAAGCTCACTGTTCTGGCCCTATAGGAAACACAGGAGAGTAGAAGAGTGCTGTTTTCTCAAAAGCAGAGTGTGTTTCTTGCAAGGCGAGCTAGCGTTTGTTTCCCAGTCCTAAACGGAGTTGAATCCCATGCAGATTCTGGTCCTACGAGCAAGAGTTGTTTTCTGCTAAGAAGAGTCACTATTGCGCTCCCATTGCCATACACAGTGCAAATAGCACTCGCGTCTGTTCCCAGCAAGTACAGTGTATTGGACTGAAGAGAAGCTACTGTTCTGGTCAGTTTCCTAAGCAGAGTTGAACTAGATATGCCCCGTGTGTGTAGGAAGCACAGTTCTTTTGTTCTGAGCAAGCTCACTGTTCTGGCCCTATAGGAAACACAGGAGAGTAGAAGAGTGCTGTTTTCTCAAAAGCAGAGTGTGTTTCTTGCAAGGCGAGCTAGCGTTTGTTTCCCAGTCCTAAACGGAGTTGAATCCCATGCAGTTTGTGGTCCTACGAGCATGAGTTGTTTTCTGCTAAGAAGAGTCACTATTGCGCTCCCATTGCCATACACAGTGCAAATAGCACTCGCGTCTGTTCCCAGCAAGTACAGTGTATTGGACTGAAGAGAAGCTACTGTTCTGGTCAGTTTCCTAAGCAGAGTTGAACTAGATATGCCCCGTGTGTGTAGGAAGCACAGTTCTTTTGTTCTGAGCAAGCTCACTGTTCTGGCCCTATAGGAAACACAGGAGAGTAGAAGAGTGCTGTTTTCTCAAAGCAGAGTGTGTTTCTTGCAAGGCGAGCTAGCGTTTGTTTCCCAGTCCTAAACGAGTTGAATCCATGCAGTTTCTGGTCCTAGGAGCAAGAGTTGTTTTCTGCTAGGAAGAGTCACTATTGCGCTCCCATTGCCATACACAGTGCAAATAGCACTGGCGTCTGTTCCCAGCAAGTACAGTGTATTGGACTGAAGAGAAGCTACTGTTCTGGTCAGTTTCCTAAGCAGAGTTGAACTAGATATGCCCGTGTGTGTAGGAAGCACAGTTCTTTGGTTCTGAGCAAGCTCACTGTTCTGGCCCTATAGGAAACACAGGAGAGTAGAAGAGTGCTGTTTTCTCAAAAGCAGAGTGTGTTTCTTGCAAGGCGAGCTAGCGTTTGTTTCCCAGTCCTAAACGAGTTGAATCCCATGCAGTTTGTGGTCCTACGAGCAAGAGTTGTTTTCTGCTAAGAAGAGTCACTATTGCGCTCCCATTGCCATACACAGTGCAAATAGCACTCGCGTCTGTTCCCAGCAAGTACAGTGTATTGGACTGAAGAGAAGCTACTGTTCTGGTCAGTTTCCTAAGCAGAGTTGAACTAGATATGCCCCGTGTGTGTAGGAAGCACAGTTCTTTTGTTCTGAGCAAGCTCACTGTTCTGGCCCTATAGGAAACACAGGAGAGTAGAAGAGTGCTGTTTTCTCAAAAGCAGAGTGTGTTTCTTGCAAGGCGAGCTAGCGTTTGTTTCCAGTCCTAAAAGGAGTTGAATCCATGCAGATTCTGGTCCTATGAGCAAGAGTTGTTTTCTGCTAAGAAGAGTCACTATTGCGCTCCCATTGCCATACACAGTGCAAATAGCACTCGTGTCTGTTCCCAGCAAGTACAGTGTATTGGACTGAAGAGAAGCTACTGTTCTGGTCAGTTTCCTAAGCAGAGTTGAACTAGATATGCCCCGTGTGTGTAGGAAGCACAGTTCTTTTGTTCTGAGCAAGCTCACTGTTCTGGCCCTATAGGAAACACAGGAGAGTAGAAGAGTGCTGTTTTCTCAAAAGCAGAGTGTGTTTCTTGCAAGGCGAGCTAGCGTTTGTTTCCCAGTCCTAAACGGAGTTGAATCCCATGCAGTTTCTGGTCCTACGAGCAAGAGTTGTTTTCTGCTAAGAAGAGTCACTATTGCACTCCCATTGCCATACACAGTGCAAATAGCACTCGCGTCTGTTCCCAGCAAGTACAGTGTATTGGACTGAAGAGAAGCTACTGTTCTGGTCAGTTTCCTAAGCAGAGTTGAACTAGATATGCCCCGTGTGTGTAGGAAGCACAGTTCTTTTGTTCTGAGCAAGCTCACTGTTCTGGCCCTATAGGAAACACAGGAGAGCTAGAAGAGTGCTGTTTTCTCAAAGCAGAGTGTGTTTCTTGCAAGGCGAGCTAGCGTTTGTTTCCCAGTCCTAAACGGAGTTGAATCCCATGCAGATTCTGGTCCTACGAGCAAGAGTTGTTTTCTGCTAAGAAGAGTCACTATTGCGCTCCCATTGCCATACACAGTGCAAATAGCACTCGCGTCTGTTCCCAGCAAGTACAGTGTATTGGACTGAAGAGAAGCTACTGTTCTGGTCAGTTTCCTAAGCAGAGTTGAACTAGATATGCCCCGTGTGTGTAGGAAGCACAGTTCTTTTGTTCTGAGCAAGCTCACTGTTCTGGCCCTATAGGAAACACAGGAGAGTAGAAGAGTGCTGTTTTCTCAAAAGCAGAGTGTGTTTCTTGCAAGGCGAGCTAGCGTTTGTTTCCCAGTCCTAAACGGAGTAGAATGCCATGCAGTTTCTGGTCCTACGAGCAAGAGTTGTTTTCTGCTAAGAAGAGTCACTATTGCGCTCCCATTGCCATACACAGTGCAAATAGCACTCGTGTCTGTTCCCAGCAAGTACAGTGTATTGGACTGAAGAGAAGCTACTGTTCTGGTCAGTTTCCTAAGCAGAGTTGAACTAGATATGCCCCGTGTGTGTAGGAAGCACAGTTCTTTGGTTCTGAGCAAGCTCACTGTTCTGGCCCTATAGGAAACACAGGAGAGTAGAAGAGTGCTGTTTTCTCAAAAGCAGAGTGTGTTTCTTGCAAGGCGAGCTAGCGTTTGTTTCCCAGTCCTAAACGGAGTTGAATCCCATGCAGTTCTGGTCCTACGAGCAAGAGTTGTTTTCTGCTAAGAAGAGTCACTATTGCGCTCCCATTGCCATACACAGTGCAAATAGCACTCGGTCTGTTCCCAGCAAGTACAGTGTATTGGACTGAAGAGAAGCTACTGTTCTGGTCAGTTTCCTAAGCAGAGTTGAACTAGATATGCCCCGTGTGTGTAGGAAGCACAGTTCTTTGTTCTGAGCAAGCTCACTGTTCTGGCCCTATAGAAACACAGGAGAGTAGAAGAGTGCTGTTTTCTCAAAAGCAGAGTGTGTTTCTTGCAAGGCGAGCTAGCGTTTGTTTCCCAGTCCTAAACGGAGTAGAATCCCATGCAGATTCTGGTCCTACGAGCAAGAGTTGTTTTCTGCTAAGAAGAGTCACTATTGCGCTCCCATTGCCATACACAGTGCAAATAGCACTCGTGTCTGTTCCCAGCAAGTACAGTGTATTGGACTGAAGAGAAGCTACTGTTCTGGTCAGTTTCCTAAGCAGAGTTGAACTAGATATGCCCGTGTGTGTAGGAAGCACAGTTCTTTTGTTCTGAGCAAGCTCACTGTTCTGGCCCTATAGAAACACAGGAGAGTAGAAGAGTGCTGTTTTCTCAAAGCAGAGTGTGTTTCTTGCAAGGCGAGCTAGCGTTTGTTTCCCAGTCCTAAACGGAGTTGAATCCCATGCAGTTTCTGGTCCTACGAGCAAGAGTTGTTTTCTGCTAAGAAGAGTCACTATTGCGCTCCCATTGCCATACACAGTGCAAATAGCACTGGCGTCTGTTCCCAGCAAGTACAGTGTATTGGACTGAAGAGAAGCTACTGTTCTGGTCAGTTTCCTAAGCAGAGTTGAACTAGATATGGCCCCGTGTGTGTAGGAAGCACAGTTCTTTGGTTCTGAGCAAGCTCACTGTTCTGGCCCTATAGGAAACACAGGAGAGTAGAAGAGTGCTGTTTTTCTCAAAGCAGAGTGTGTTTCTTGCAAGGCGAGCTAGCGTTTGTTTCCAGTCCTAAACGGAGTTGAATCCATGCAGTTTCTGGTCCTACTAGCAAGAGTTGTTCTGCTAAGAAGAGTCACTATTGCGCTCCCATTGCCATACACAGTGCAAATAGCACTCGCGTCTGTTCCCAGCAAGTACAGTGTATTGGACTGAAGAGAAGCTACTGTTCCTGTCAGTTTCCTAAGCAGAGTTGAACTAGATATGCCCCGTGTGTGTAGGAAGCACAGTTCTTTTGTTCTGAGCAAGCTCACTGTTCTGGCCCTATAGGAAACACAGGAGAGTAGAAGAGTGCTGTTTTCTCAAAAGCAGAGTGTGTTTCTTGCAAGGCGAGCTAGCGTTTGTTTCCCAGTCCTAAACGGAGTTGAATCCCATGCAGATTCTGGTCCTACGAGCAAGAGTTGTTTTCTGCTAAGAAGAGTCACTATTGCGCTCCCATTGCCATACACAGTGCAAATAGCACTTGCGTCTGTTCCCAGCAAGTACAGTGCATTGGACTGAAGAGAAGCTACTGTTCTTGTCAGTTTCCTAAGCAGAGTTGAACTAGATATGCCCCGTGTGTGTAGGAAGCACAGTTCTTTTGTTCTGAGCAAGCTCACTGTTCTGGCCCTATAGGAAACACAGGAGAGTAGAAGAGTGCTGTTTTCTCAAAAGCAGAGTGTGTTTCTTGCAAGGCGAGCTAGCGTTTGTTTCCCAGTCCTAAACGGAGTTGAATCCCATGCAGTTTCTGGTCGTACAAGCAAGAGTTGTTTTCTGCTAAGAAGAGTCACTATTGCGCTCCCATTGCCATACACAGTGCAAATAGCACTCGCGTCTGTTCCCAGCAAGTACAGTGTATTGGACTGAAGAGAAGCTACTGTTCTGGTCAGTTTCCTAAGCAGAGTTGAACTAGATATGCCCCGTGTGTGTAGGAAGCACAGTTCTTTGGTTCTGAGCAAGCTCACTGTTCTGGCCCTATAGGAAACACAGGAGAGTAGAAGAGTGCTGTTTTCTCAAAAGCAGAGTGTGTTTCTTGCAAGGCGAGCTAGCGTTTGTTTTCCAGTCCTAAACGGAGTTGAATCCCATGCAGTTTGTGGTCCTACGAGCAAGAGTTGTTTTCTGCTAAGAAGAGTCACTATTGCGCTCCCATTGCCATACACAGTGCAAATAGCACTCGCGTCTGTTCCCAGCAAGTACAGTGTATTGGACTGAAGAGAAGCTATTGTTCTGGTCAGTTTCCTAAGCAGAGTTGAACTAGATATGCCCCGTGTGTGTAGGAAGCACAGTTCTTTTGTTCTGAGCAAGCTCACTGTTCTGGCCCTATAGGAAACACAGGAGAGTAGAAGAGTGCTGTTTTCTCAAAAGCAGAGTGTGTTTCTTGCAAGGCGAGCTAGCGTTTGTTTCCCAGTCCTAAACGGAGTTGAATCCCATGCAGTTTCTGGTCCTAGGAGCAAGAGTTGTTTTCTGCTAGGAAGAGTCACTATTGCGCTCCCATTGCCATACACAGTGCAAATAGCACTCGCGTCTGTTCCCAGCAAGTACAGTGTATTGCACTGAAGAGAAGCTACTGTTCTTGTCAGTTTCCTAAGCAGAGTTGAACTAGATATGCCCCGTGTGTGTAGGAAGCACAGTTCTTTTGTTCTGAGCAAGCTCACTGTTCTGGCCCTATAGGAAACACAGGAGAGTAGAAGAGTGCTGTTTTCTCAAAAGCAGAGTGTGTTTCTTGCAAGGCGAGCTAGCGTTTGTTTCCCAGTCCTAAACGGAGTTGAATCCCATGCAGTTTGTGGTCCTACGAGCAAGAGTTGTTTTCTGCTAAGAAGAGTCACTATTGCGCTCCCATTGCCATACACAGTGCAAATAGCACTGGCGTCTGTTCCCAGCAAGTACAGTGTATTGGACTGAAGAGAAGCTACTGTTCTGGTCAGTTTCCTAAGCAGAGTTGAACTAGATATGGCCCGTGTGTGTAGGAAGCACAGTTCTTTGGTTCTGAGCAAGCTCACTGTTCTGGCCCTATAGGAAACACAGGAGAGTAGAAGAGTGCTGTTTTCTCAAAAGCAGAGTGTGTTTCTTGCAAGGCGAGCTAGCGTTTGTTTCCCAGTCCTAAACGGAGTTGAATCCCATGCAGTTTGTGGTCCTACGAGCAAGAGTTGTTTTCTGCTAAGAAGAGTCACTATTGCGCTCCCATTGCCATACACAGTGCAAATAGCACTCGCGTCTGTTCCCAGCAAGTACAGTGTATTGGACTGAAGAGAAGCTACTGTTCTGGTCAGTTTCCTAAGCAGAGTTGAACTAGATATGCCCCGTGTGTGTAGGAAGCACAGTTCTTTTGTTCTGAGCAAGCTCACTGTTCTGGCCCTATAGGAAACACAGGAGAGTAGAAGAGTGCTGTTTTCTCAAAAGCAGAGTGTGTTTCTTGCAAGGCGAGCTAGCGTTTGTTTCCCAGTCCTAAACGGAGTTGAATCCCATGCAGTTTGTGGTCCTACGAGCAAGAGTTGTTTTCTGCTAAGAAGAGTCACTATTGCGCTCCCATTGCCATACACAGTGCAAATAGCACTGGCGTCTGTTCCCAGCAAGTACAGTGTATTGGACTGAAGAGAAGCTACTGTTCTGGTCAGTTTCCTAAGCAGAGTTGAACTAGATATGGCCCGTGTGTGTAGGAAGCACAGTTCTTTGGTTCTGAGCAAGCTCACTGTTCTGGCCCTATAGGAAACACAGGAGAGTAGAAGAGTGCTGTTTTCTCAAAAGCAGAGTGTGTTTCTTGCAAGGCGAGCTAGCGTTTGTTTCCCAGTCCTAAACGGAGTTGAATCCCATGCAGTTTGTGGTCCTACGAGCAAGAGTTGTTTTCTGCTAAGAAGAGTCACTATTGCGCTCCCATTGCCATACACAGTGCAAATAGCACTCGTGTCTGTTCCCAGGAAGTACAGTGTATTGGACTGAAGAGAAGCTATTGTTCTGGTCAGTTTTCTAAGCAGAGTTGAACTAGATATGCCCCGTGTGTGTAGGAAGCACAGTTCTTTTGTTCTGAGCAAGCTCACTGTTCTGGCCCTATAGGAAACACAGGAGAGTAGAAGAGTGCTGTTTTCTCAAAAGCAGAGTGTGTTTCTTGCAAGGCGAGCTAGCGTTTGTTTCCCAGTCCTAAACGGAGTTGAATCCCATACAGTTTCTGGTCCTACGAGCAAGAGTTGTTTTCTGCTAGGAAGAGTCACTATTGCGCTCCCATTGCCATACACAGTGCAAATAGCACTTGCGTCTGTTCCCAGCAAGTACAGTGTATTGGACTGAAGAGAAGCTACTGTTCTTGTCAGTTTCCTAAGCAGAGTTGAACTAGATATGCCCCGTGTGTGTAGGAAGCACAGTTCTTTTGTTCTGAGCAAGCTCACTGTTCTGGCCCTATAGGAAACACAGGAGAGTAGAAGAGTGCTGTTTTCTCAAAAGCAGAGTGTGTTTCTTGCAAGGCGAGCTAGCGTTTGTTTCCCAGTCCTAAACGGAGTTGAATCCCATGCAGATTCTGGTCCTATGAGCAAGAGTTGTTTTCTGCTAAGAAGAGTCACTATTGCGCTCCCATTGCCATACACAGTGCAAATAGCAATCGTGTCTGTTACCAGCAAGTACAGTGTATTGGACTGAAGAGAAGCTACTGTTCTGGTCAGTTTCCTAAGCAGAGTTGAACTAGATATGCCCCGTGTGTGTAGGAAGCACAGTTCTTTTGTTCTGAGCAAGCTCACTGTTCTGGCCCTATAGGAAACACAGGAGAGTAGAAGAGTGCTGTTTTCTCAAAAGCAGAGTGTGTTTCTTGCAAGGCGAGCTAGCGTTTGTTTCCCAGTCCTAAACGGAGTTGAATCCCATGCAGTTTGTGGTCCTACGAGCAAGAGTTGTTTTCTGCTAAGAAGAGTCACTATTGCGCTCCCATTGCCATACACAGTGCAAATAGCACTGGCGTCTGTTCCCAGCAAGTACAGTGTATTGGACTGAAGAGAAGCTACTGTTCTGGTCAGTTTCCTAAGCAGAGTTGAACTAGATATGCCCCGTGTGTGTAGGAAGCACAGTTCTTTGGTTCTGAGCAAGCTCACTGTTCTGGCCCTATAGGAAACACAGGAGAGTAGAAGAGTGCTGTTTTCTCAAAAGCAGAGTGTGTTTCTTGCAAGGCGAGCTAGCGTTTGTTTCCCAGTCCTAAACGGAGTTGAATCCCATGCAGTTTGTGGTCCTACGAGCAAGAGTTGTTTTCTGCTAAGAAGAGTCACTATTGCGCTCCCATTGCCATACACAGTGCAAATAGCACTCGCGTCTGTTCCCAGCAAGTACAGTGTATTGGACTGAAGAGAAGCTACTGTTCTGGTCAGTTTCCTAAGCAGAGTTGAACTAGATATGCCCCGTGTGTGTAGGAAGCACAGTTCTTTTGTTCTGAGCAAGCTCACTGTTCTGGCCCTATAGGAAACACAGGAGAGTAGAAGAGTGCTGTTTTCTCAAAAGCAGAGTGTGTTTCTTGCAAGGCGAGCTAGCGTTTGTTTCCCAGTCCTAAACGGAGTTGAATCCCATGCAGTTTCTAGTCCTACGAGCAAGAGTTGTTTTCAGCTAAGAAGAGTCACTATTGCGCTCCCATTGCCATACACAGTGCAAATAGCACTCGCGTCTGTTCCCAGCAAGTACAGTGTATTGGAATGAAGAGAAGCTACTGTTCTGGTCAGTTTCCTAAGCAGAGTTGAACTAGATATGCCCCGTGTGTGTAGGAAGCACATTTCTTTTGTTCTGAGCAAGCTCACTGTTCTGGCCCTATAGGAAACACAGAGGAGTAGAAGAGTGCTGTTTTCTCAAAAGCAGAGTGTGTTTCTTGCAAGGCGAGCTAGCGTTTGTTTCCCAGTCCTAAACGGAGTAGAATCCCATGCAGTTTCTGGTCCTACGAGCAAGAGTTGTTTTCTGCTAAGAAGAGTCACTATTGCGCTCCCATTGCCATACACAGTGCAAATAGCACTCGCGTCTGTTCCCAGCAAGTACAGTGTATTGGACTGAAGAGAAGCTACTGTTCTGGTCAGTTTCCTAAGCAGAGTTGAACTAGATATGCCCCGTGTGTGTAGGAAGCACAGTTCTTTTGTTCTGAGCAAGCTCACTGTTCTGGCCCTATAGGAAACACAGGAGAGTAGAAGAGTGCTGTTTTCTCAAAAGCAGAGTGTGTTTCTTGCAAGGCGAGCTAGCGTTTGTTTCCCAGTCCTAAACGGAGTTGAATCCCATGCAGTTTCTGGTCCTACGAGCAAGAGTTGTTTTCTGCTTAGAAGAGTCACTATTGCGCTCCCATTGCCATACACAGTGCAAATAGCACTCGCATCTGTTACCAGCAAGTACAGTGTATTGGACTGAAGAGAAGCTACTGTTCTGTTCAGTTTCCTAAGCAGAGTTGAACTAGATATGCCCCGTGTGTGTAGGAAGCACAGTTGTTTGGTTCTGAGCAAGCTCACTGTTCTGGCCCTATAGGAAACACAGGAGAGTAGAAGAGTGCTGTTTTCTCAAAAGCAGAGTGTGTTTCTTGCAAGGCGAGCTAGCCTTTGTTTCCCAGTCCTAAACGGAGTTGAATCCCATGCAGATTCTGGTCCTACGAGCAAGAGTTGTTTTCTGCTAAGAAGAGTCACTATTGCGCTCCCATTGCCATACACTGTGCAAATAGCACTCGCGTCTGTTCCCAGCAAGTACAGTGTATTGGACTGAAGAGAAGCTACTGTTCTGGTCAGTTTCCTAAGCAGAGTTGAACTAGATATGCCCCGTGTGTGTAGGAAGCACAGTTCTTTTGTTCTGAGCAAGCTCACTGTTCTGGCCCTATAGGAAACACAGGAGAGTAGAAGAGTGCTGTTTTCTCAAAAGCAGAGTGTGTTTCTTGCAAGGCGAGCTAGCGTTTGTTTCCCAGTCCTAAACGGAGTAGAATCCCATGCAGTTTCTGGACCTACGAGCAAGAGTTGTTTTCTGCTAAGAAGAGTCACTATTGCGCTCCCATTGCCATACACAGTGCAAATAGCACTCGCGTCTGTTCCCAGCAAGTACAGTGTATTGGACTGAAGAGAAGCTACTGTTCTGGTCAGTTTCCTAAGCAGAGTTGAACTAGATATGCCCCGTGTGTGTAGGAAGCACAGTTCTTTTGTTCTGAGCAAGCTCACTGTTCTGGCCCTATAGGAAACACAGGAGAGTAGAAGAGTGCTGTTTTCTCAAAAGCAGAGTGTGTTTCTTGCAAGGCGAGCTAGCGTTTGTTTCCCAGTCCTAAACGGAGTTGAATCCCATGCAGTTTCTGCTCCTACGAGCAAGAGTTGTTTTCTGCTAAGAAGAGTCACTATTGCGCTCCCATTGCCATACACAGTGCAAATAGCACTCGCGTCTGTTCCCAGCAAGTACAGTGTATTGGACTGAAGAGAAGCTACTGTTCTGGTCAGTTTCCTAAGCAGAGTTGAACTAGATATGCCCCGTGTGTGTAGGAAGCACAGTTCTTTTGTTCTGAGCAAGCTCACTGTTCTGGCCTTATAGGAAACACAGGAGAGTAGAAGAGTGCTGTTTTCTCAAAAGCAGAGTGTGTTTCTTGCAAGGCGAGCTAGCGTTTGTTTCCCAGTCCTAAACGGAGTAGAATCCCATGCAGTTTCTGGTCCTACGAGCAAGAGTTGTTTTCTGCTAAAAGAGTCACTATTGCGCTCCCATTGCCATACACAGTGCAAATAGCACTCGCGTCTGTTCCCAGCAAGTACAGTGTATTGGACTGAAGAGAAGCTACTGTTCTGGACAGTTTCCTAAGCAGAGTTGAACTAGATATGCCCCGTGTGTGTAGGAAGCACAGTTCTTTGGTTCTGAGCAAGCTCACTGTTCTGGCCCTATAGGAAACACAGGAGAGTAGAAGAGTGCTGTTTTCTCAAAAGCAGAGTGTGTTTCTTGCAAGGCGAGCTAGCGTTTGTTTCCCAGTCCTAAACGGAGTTGAATCCCATGCAGTTTCTGGTCCTACGAGCAAGAGTTGTTTTCTGCTAAGAAGAGTCACTATTGCGCTCCCATTGCCATACACAGTGCAAATAGCACTCGCGTCTGTTCCCAGCAAGTACAGTGTATTGGACTGAAGAGAAGCTACTGTTCTGGTCAGTTTCCTAAGCAGAGTTGAACTAGATATGCCCCGTGTGTGTAGGAAGCACAGTTCTTTTGTTCTGAGCAAGCTCACTGTTCTGGCCCTATAGGAAACACAGGAGAGTAGAAGGTGCTGTTTTCTCAAAAGCAGAGTGTGTTTCTTGCAAGGCGAGCTAGCGTTTGTTTCCCAGTCCTAAACGGAGTTGAATCCCATGCAGATTCTGGTCCTACGAGCAAGAGTTGTTTTCTGCTAAGAAGAGTCACTATTGCGCTCCCATTGCCATACACAGTGCAAATAGCACTGGCGTCTGTTCCCAGCAAGTACAGTGTATTGGACTGAAGAGAAGCTACTGTTCTGGTCAGTTTCCTAAGCAGAGTTGAACTAGATATGGCCCGTGTGTGTAGGAAGCACAGTTCTTTTGTTCTGAGCAAGCTCACTGTTCTGGCCCTATAGGAAACACAGGAGAGTAGAAGAGTGCTGTTTTCTCAAAAGCAGAGTGTGTTTCTTGCAAGGCGAGCTAGCGTTTGTTTCCCAGTCCTAAACGGAGTAGAATCCCATGCAGTTTCTGGTCCTAACGAGCAAGAGTTGTTTTCTGCTAAGAAGAGTCACTATTGCGCTCCCATTGCCATACACAGTGCAAATAGCACTCGCGTCTGTTCCCAGCAAGTACAGTGTATTGGACTGAAGAGAAGCTACTGTTCTGGACAGTTTCCTAAGCAGAGTTGAACTAGATATGCCCCGTGTGTGTAGGAAGCACAGTTCTTTTGTTCTGAGCAAGCTCACTGTTCTGGCCCTATAGGAAACACAGGAGAGTAGAAGAGTGCTGTTTTCTCAAAAGCAGAGTGTGTTTCTTGCAAGGCGAGCTAGCGTTTGTTTCCCAGTCCTAAACGGAGTTGAATCCCATGCAGTTTCTGGTCCTACGAGCAAGAGTTGTTTTCTGCTAAGAAGAGTCACTATTGCGCTCCCATTGCCATACACAGTGCAAATAGCACTCGCATCTGTTCCCAGCAAGTACAGTGTATTGGACTGAAGAGAAGCTACTGTTCTGGTCAGTTTCCTAAGCAGAGTTGAACTAGATATGCCCCGTGTGTGTAGGAAGCACAGTTCTTTTGTTCTGAGCAAGCTCACTGTTCTGGCCCTATAGGAAACACAGGAGAGTAGAAGAGTGCTGTTTTCTCAAAAGCAGAGTGTGTTTCTTGCAAGGCGAGCTAGCGTTTGTTTCCCAGTCCTAAACGGAGTTGAATCCCATGCAGATTCTGGTCCTACGAGCAAGAGTTGTTTTCTGCTAAGAAGAGTCACTATTGCGCTCCCATTGCCATACACAGTGCAAATAGCACTCGCGTCTGTTCCCAGCAAGTACAGTGTATTGGACTGAAGAGAAGCTACTGTTCTGGTCAGTGTCCTAAGCAGAGTTGAACTAGATATGCCCCGTGTGTGTAGGAAGCACAGTTCTTTTGTTCTGAGCAAGCTCACTGTTCTGGCCCTATAGGAAACACAGGAGAGTAGAAGAGTGCTGTTTTCTCAAAAGCAGAGTGTGTTTCTTGCAAGGCGAGCTAGCGTTTGTTTCCCAGTCCTAAACGGAGTTGAATCCCATGCAGTTTCTGGTCCTACGAGCAAGAGTTGTTTTCTGCTTAGAAGAGTCACTATTGCGCTCCCATTGCCATACACAGTGCAAATAGCACTCGCATCTGTTACCAGCAAGTACAGTGTATTGGACTGAAGAGAAGCTACTGTTCTGTTCAGTTTCCTAAGCAGAGTTGAACTAGATATGCCCCGTGTGTGTAGGAAGCACAGTTGTTTGGTTCTGAGCAAGCTCACTGTTCTGGCCCTATAGGAAACACAGGAGAGTAGAAGAGTGCTGTTTTCTCAAAAGCAGAGTGTGTTTCTTGCAAGGCGAGCTAGCCTTTGTTTCCCAGTCCTAAACGGAGTTGAATCCCATGCAGATTCTGGTCCTACGAGCAAGAGTTGTTTTCTGCTAAGAAGAGTCACTATTGCGCTCCCATTGCCATACACTGTGCAAATAGCACTCGCGTCTGTTCCCAGCAAGTACAGTGTATTGGACTGAAGAGAAGCTACTGTTCTGGTCAGTTTCCTAAGCAGAGTTGAACTAGATATGCCCCGTGTGTGTAGGAAGCACAGTTCTTTTGTTCTGAGCAAGCTCACTGTTCTGGCCCTATAGGAAACACAGGAGAGTAGAAGAGTGCTGTTTTCTCAAAAGCAGAGTGTGTTTCTTGCAAGGCGAGCTAGCATTTGTTTCCCAGTCCTAAACGGAGTAGAATCCCATGCAGTTTCTGGACCTACGAGCAAGAGTTGTTTTCTGCTAAGAAGAGTCACTATTGCGCTCCCATTGCCATACACAGTGCAAATAGCACTCGCGTCTGTTCCCAGCAAGTACAGTGTATTGGACTGAAGAGAAGCTACTGTTCTGGTCAGTTTCCTAAGCAGAGTTGAACTAGATATGCCCCGTGTGTGTAGGAAGCACAGTTCTTTTGTTCTGAGCAAGCTCACTGTTCTGGCCCTATAGGAAACACAGGAGAGTAGAAGAGTGCTGTTTTCTCAAAAGCAGAGTGTGTTTCTTGCAAGGCGAGCTAGCGTTTGTTTCCCAGTCCTAAACGGAGTTGAATCCCATGCAGTTTCTGCTCCTACGAGCAAGAGTTGTTTTCTGCTAAGAAGAGTCACTATTGCGCTCCCATTGCCATACACAGTGCAAATAGCACTCGCGTCTGTTCCCAGCAAGTACAGTGTATTGGAATGAAGAGAAGCTACTGTTCTGGTCAGTTTCCTAAGCAGAGTTGAACTAGATATGCCCCGTGTGTGTAGGAAGCACAGTTCTTTTGTTCTGAGCAAGCTCACTGTTCTGGCCCTATAGGAAACACAGGAGAGTAGAAGAGTGCTGTTTTCTTAAAAGCAGAGTGTGTTTCTTGCAAGGCGAGCTAGCGTTTGTTTCCCAGTCCTAAACGGAGTTGAATCCCATGCAGTTTGTGGTCCTACGAGCAAGAGTTGTTTTCTGCTAAGAAGAGTCACTATTGCGCTCCCATTGCCATACACAGTGCAAATAGCACTCGCGTCTGTTCCCAGCAAGTACAGTGTATTGGACTGAAGAGAAGCTACTGTTCTGGTCAGTTTCCTAAGCAGAGTTGAACTAGATATGCCCCGTGTGTGTAGGAAGCACAGTTCTTTTGTTCTGAGCAAGCTCACTGTTCTGGCCCTATAGGAAACACAGGAGAGTAGAAGAGTGCTGTTTTCTCAAAAGCAGAGTGTGTTTCTTGCAAGGCGAGCTAGCGTTTGTTTCCCAGTCCTAAACGGAGTTGAATCCCATGCAGTTTCTGGTCCTACGAGCAAGAGTTGTTTTCTGCTAGGAAGAGTCACTATTGCGCTCCCATTGCCATACACAGTGCAAATAGCACTCGCGTCTGTTCCCAGCAAGTACAGTGTATTGGACTGAAGAGAAGCTACTGTTCTTGTCAGTTTCCTAAGCAGAGTTGAACTAGATAAGCCCCGTGTGTGTAGGAAGCACAGTTCTTTTGTTCTGAGCAAGCTCACTGTTCTGGCCCTATAGGAAACACAGGAGAGTAGAAGAGTGCTGTTTTCTCAAAAGCAGAGTGTGTTTCTTGCAAGGCGAGCTAGCATTTGTTTCCCAGTCCTAAACGGATTTGAATCCCATGCAGTTCTGGTCCTTCGAGCAAGAGTTGTTTTCTGCTAAGAAGAGTCACTATTGCACTCCCATTGCCATACACAGTGCAAATAGCACTCGCGTCTGTTCCCAGCAAGTACAGTGTATTGGACTGAAGAGAAGCTACTGTTCTGGTCAGTTTCCTAAGCAGAGTTGAACTAGATATGCCCCGTGTGTGTAGGAAGCACAGTTCTTTTGTTCTGAGCAAGCTCACTGTTCTGGCCCTATAGGAAACACAGGAGAGTAGAAGAGTGCTGTTTTCTCAAAAGCAGAGTGTGTTTCTTGCAAGGCGAGCTAGCGTTTGTTTCCCAGTCCTAAACGGAGTAGAATCCCATGCAGTTTGTGGTCCTACGAGCAAGAGTTGTTTTCTGCTAAGAAGAGTCACTATTGCGCTCCCATTGCCATACACAGTGCAAATAGCACTCGCGTCTGTTCCCAGCAAGTACAGTGTATTGGACTGAAGAGAAGCTACTGTTCTGGTCAGTTTCCTAAGCAGAGTTGAACTAGATATGCCCCGTGTGTGTAGGAAGCACAGTACTTTGGTTCTGAGCAAGCTCACTGTTCTGGCCCTATAGGAAACACAGGAGAGTAGAAGAGTGCTGTTTTCTCAAAAGCAGAGTGTGTTTCTTGCAAGGCGAGCTAGCGTTTGTTTCCCAGTCCTAAATGGAGTTGAATCCCATGCAATTTGTGGTCCTACGAGCAAGAGTTGTTTTCTGCTAAGAAGAGTCACTATTGCGCTCCCATTGCCATACACAGTGCAAATAGCACTCGCGTCTGTTCCCAGCAAGTACAGTGTATTGCACTGAAGAGAAGCTACTGTTCTGGTCAGTTTCCTAAGCAGAGTTGAACTAGATATGCCCCGTGTGTGTAGGAAGCACAGTTCTTTTGTTCTGAGCAAGCTCACTGTTCTGGCCCTATAGGAAACACAGGAGAGTAGAAGAGTGCTGTTTTCTCAAAAGCAGAGTGTGTTTCTTGCAAGGCGAGCTAGCGTTTGTTTCCCAGTCCTAAACGGAGTTGAATCCCATGCAGATTCTGGTCCTATGAGCAAGAGTTGTTTTCTGCTAAGAAGAGTCACTATTGCGCTCCCATTGCCATACACAGTGCAAATAGCACTCGCGTCTGTTCCCAGCAAGTACAGTGTATTGGACTGAAGAGAAGCTACTGTTCTGGTCAGTTTCCTAAGCAGAGTTGAACTAGATATGCCCCGTGTGTGTAGGAAGCACAGTTCTTTTGTTCTGAGCAAGCTCACTGTTCTGGCCCTATAGGAAACACAGGAGAGTAGAAGAGTGCTGTTTTCTCAAAAGCAGAGTGTGTTTCTTGCAAGGCGAGCTAGCGTTTGTTTCCCAGTCCTAAACGGAGTTGAATCCCATGCAGTTTCTGGTCCTACGAGCAAGAGTTGTTTTCTGCTAAGAAGAGTCACTATTGCGCTCCCATTGCCATACACAGTGCAAATAGCACTCGCGTCTGTTCCCAGCAAGTACAGTGTATTGGACTGAAGAGAAGCTACTGTTCTGGTCAGTTTCCTAAGCAGAGTTGAACTAGATATGCCCCGTGTGTGTAGGAAGCACAGTTCTTTTGTTCTGAGCAAGCTCACTGTTCTGGCCCTATAGGAAACACAGGAGAGTAGAAGAGTGCTGTTTTCTCAAAAGCAGAGTGTGTTTCTTGCAAGGCGAGCTAGCGTTTGTTTCCCAGTCCTAAACGGAGTTGAATCCCATGCAGTTTCTGCTCCTACGAGCAAGAGTTGTTTTCTGCTAAGAAGAGTCACTATTGCGCTCCCATTGCCATACACAGTGCAAATAGCACTCGCGTCTGTTCCCAGCAAGTACAGTGTATTGGAATGAAGAGAAGCTACTGTTCTGGTCAGTTTCCTAAGCAGAGTTGAACTAGATATGCCCCGTGTGTGTAGGAAGCACAGTTCTTTTGTTCTGAGCAAGCTCACTGTTCTGGCCCTATAGGAAACACAGGAGAGTAGAAGAGTGCTGTTTTCTTAAAAGCAGAGTGTGTTTCTTGCAAGGCGAGCTAGCGTTTGTTTCCCAGTCCTAAACGGAGTTGAATCCCATGCAGTTTGTGGTCCTACGAGCAAGAGTTGTTTTCTGCTAAGAAGAGTCACTATTGCGCTCCCATTGCCATACACAGTGCAAATAGCACTCGCGTCTGTTCCCAGCAAGTACAGTGTATTGGACTGAAGAGAAGCTACTGTTCTTGTCAGTTTCCTAAGCAGAGTTGAACTAGATAAGCCCCGTGTGTGTAGGAAGCACAGTTCTTTTGTTCTGAGCAAGCTCACTGTTCTGGCCCTATAGGAAACACAGGAGAGTAGAAGAGTGCTGTTTTCTCAAAAGCAGAGTGTGTTTCTTGCAAGGCGAGCTAGCATTTGTTTCCCAGTCCTAAACGGATTTGAATCCCATGCAGTTCTGGTCCTTCGAGCAAGAGTTGTTTTCTGCTAAGAAGAGTCACTATTGCACTCCCATTGCCATACACAGTGCAAATAGCACTCGCGTCTGTTCCCAGCAAGTACAGTGTATTGGACTGAAGAGAAGCTACTGTTCTGGTCAGTTTCCTAAGCAGAGTTGAACTAGATATGCCCCGTGTGTGTAGGAAGCACAGTTCTTTTGTTCTGAGCAAGCTCACTGTTCTGGCCCTATAGGAAACACAGGAGAGTAGAAGAGTGCTGTTTTCTCAAAAGCAGAGTGTGTTTCTTGCAAGGCGAGCTAGCGTTTGTTTCCCAGTCCTAAACGGAGTAGAATCCCATGCAGTTTGTGGTCCTACGAGCAAGAGTTGTTTTCTGCTAAGAAGAGTCACTATTGCGCTCCCATTGCCATACACAGTGCAAATAGCACTCGCGTCTGTTCCCAGCAAGTACAGTGTATTGGACTGAAGAGAAGCTACTGTTCTGGTCAGTTTCCTAAGCAGAGTTGAACTAGATATGCCCCGTGTGTGTAGGAAGCACAGTACTTTGGTTCTGAGCAAGCTCACTGTTCTGGCCCTATAGGAAACACAGGAGAGTAGAAGAGTGCTGTTTTCTCAAAAGCAGAGTGTGTTTCTTGCAAGGCGAGCTAGCGTTTGTTTCCCAGTCCTAAATGGAGTTGAATCCCATGCAATTTGTGGTCCTACGAGCAAGAGTTGTTTTCTGCTAAGAAGAGTCACTATTGCGCTCCCATTGCCATACACAGTGCAAATAGCACTCGCGTCTGTTCCCAGCAAGTACAGTGTATTGCACTGAAGAGAAGCTACTGTTCTGGTCAGTTTCCTAAGCAGAGTTGAACTAGATATGCCCCGTGTGTGTAGGAAGCACAGTTCTTTTGTTCTGAGCAAGCTCACTGTTCTGGCCCTATAGGAAACACAGGAGAGTAGAAGAGTGCTGTTTTCTCAAAAGCAGAGTGTGTTTCTTGCAAGGCGAGCTAGCGTTTGTTTCCCAGTCCTAAACGGAGTTGAATCCCATGCAGATTCTGGTCCTATGAGCAAGAGTTGTTTTCTGCTAAGAAGAGTCACTATTGCGCTCCCATTGCCATACACAGTGCAAATAGCACTCGCGTCTGTTCCCAGCAAGTACAGTGTATTGGACTGAAGAGAAGCTACTGTTCTGGTCAGTTTCCTAAGCAGAGTTGAACTAGATATGCCCCGTGTGTGTAGGAAGCACAGTTCTTTTGTTCTGAGCAAGCTCACTGTTCTGGCCCTATAGGAAACACAGGAGAGTAGAAGAGTGCTGTTTTCTCAAAAGCAGAGTGTGTTTCTTGCAAGGCGAGCTAGCGTTTGTTTCCCAGTCCTAAACGGAGTTGAATCCCATGCAGTTTCTGGTCCTACGAGCAAGAGTTGTTTTCTGCTAAGAAGAGTCACTATTGCGCTCCCATTGCCATACACAGTGCAAATAGCACTCGCGTCTGTTCCCAGCAAGTACAGTGTATTGGACTGAAGAGAAGCTATTGTTCTGGTCAGTTTCCTAAGCAGAGTTGAACTAGATATGCCCCGTGTGTGTAGGAAGCACAGTTCTTTTGTTCTGAGCAAGCTCACTGTTCTGGCCCTATAGGAAACACAGGAGAGTAGAAGAGTGCTGTTTTCTCAAAAGCAGAGTGTGTTTCTTGCAAGGCGAGCTAGCGTTTGTTTCCCAGTCCTAAACGGAGTTGAATCCCATGCAGTTTCTGGTCCTAGGAGCAAGAGTTGTTTTCTGCTAGGAAGAGTCACTATTGCGCTCCCATTGCCATACACAGTGCAAATAGCACTCGCGTCTGTTCCCAGCAAGTACAGTGTATTGGACTGAAGAGAAGCTACTGTTCTGGTCAGTTTCCTAAGCAGAGTTGAACTAGATATGCCCCGTGTGTGTAGGAAGCACAGTTCTTTTGTTCTGAGCAAGCTCACTGTTCTGGCCCTATAGGAAACACAGGAGAGTAGAAGAGTGCTGTTTTCTTAAAAGCAGAGTGTGTTTCTTGCAAGACGAGCTAGCGTTTGTTTCCCAGTCCTAAACGGAGTTGAATCCCATGCAGTTTCTGGTCCTACGAGCAAGAGTTGTTTTCTGCTAAGAAGAGTCACTATTGCGCTCCCATTGCCATACACAGTGCAAATAGCACTCGCGTCTGTTCCCAGCAAGTACAGTGTATTGGACTGAAGAGAAGCTACTGTTCCTGTCAGTTTCCTAAGCAGAGTTGAACTAGATATGCCCCGTGTGTGTAGGAAGCACAGTTCTTTTGTTCTGAGCAAGCTCACTGTTCTGGCCCTATAGGAAACACAGGAGAGTAGAAGAGTGCTGTTTTCTCAAAAGCAGAGTGTGTTTCTTGCAAGGCAAGCTAGCGTTTGTTTCCCAGTCCTAAACGGAGTTGAATCCCATGCAGTTTGTGGTCCTACGAGCAAGAGTTGTTTTCTGCTAGGAAGAGTCACTATTGCGCTCCCATTGCCATACACAGTGCAAATAGCACTCGCGTCTGTTCCCAGCAAGTACAGTGTATTGGACTGAAGAGAAGCTACTGTTCTTGTCAGTTTCCTAAGCAGAGTTGAACTAGATATGCCCCGTGTGTGTAGGAAGCACAGTTCTTTTGTTCTGAGCAAGCTCACTGTTCTGGCCCTATAGGAAACACAGGAGAGTAGAAGAGTGCTGTTTTCTCAAAAGCAGAGTGTGTTTCTTGCAAGGCGAGCTAGCATTTGTTTCCCAGTCCTAAACGGAGTTGAATCCCATGCAGATTCTGGTCCTACGAGCAAGAGTTGTTTTCTGCTATGAAGAGTCACTATTGCACTCCCATTGCCATACACAGTGCAAATAGCACTCGCGTCTGTTCCCAGCAAGTACAGTGTATTGGACTGAAGAGAAGCTACTGTTCTGGTCAGTTTCCTAAGCAGAGTTGAACTAGATATGCCCCGTGTGTGTAGGAAGCACAGTTCTTTTGTTCTGAGCAAGCTCACTGTTCTGGCCCTATAGGAAACACAGGAGAGTAGAAGAGTGCTGTTTTCTCAAAAGCAGAGTGTGTTTCTTGCAAGGCGAGCTAGCGTTTGTTTCCCAGTCCTAAACGGAGTAGAATCCCATGCAGTTTGTGGTCCTACGAGCAAGAGTTGTTTTCTGCTAAGAAGAGTCACTATTGCGCTCCCATTGCCATACACAGTGCAAATAGCACTCGCGTCTGTTCCCAGCAAGTACAGTGTATTGGACTGAAGAGAAGCTACTGTTCTGGTCAGTTTTTTAAGCAGAGTTGAACTAGATATGCCCCGTGTGTGTAGGAAGCACAGTTCTTTGGTTCTGAGCAAGCTCACTGTTCTGGCCCTATAGGAAACACAGGAGAGTAGAAGAGTGCTGTTTTCTCAAAAGCAGAGTGTGTTTCTTGCAAGGCAAGCTAGCGTTTGTTTCCCAGTCCTAAATGGAGTTGAATCCCATGCAGTTTCTGGTCCTACGAGCAAGAGTTGTTTTCTGCTTAGAAGAGTCAGTATTGCGCTCCCATTGCCATACACAGTGCAAATAGCAGTCGCGTCTGTTCCCAGCAAGTACAGTGTATTGGACTGAAGAGAAGCTACTGTTCTGGTCAGTTTCCTAAGCAGAGTTGAACTAGATATGCCCCGTGTGTGTAGGAAGCACAGTTCTTTTGTTCTGAGCAAGCTCACGGTTCTGGCCCTATAGGAAACACACGAGAGTAGAAGAGTGCTGTTTTCTCAAAAGCAGAGTGTGTTTCTTGCAAGGCGAGCTAGCGTTTGTTTCCCAGTCCTAAACGGAGTTGAATCCCATGCAGATTCTGGTCCTACGAGCAAGAGTTGTTTTCTGCTAAGAAGAGTCACTATTGCGCTCCCATTGCCATACACAGTGCAAATAGCACTCGCGTCTGTTCCCAGCAAGTACAGTGTATTGGACTGAAGAGAAGCTACTGTTCTGGTCAGTTTCCTAAGCAGAGTTGAACTAGATATGCCCCGTGTGTGTAGGAAGCACAGTTCTTTTGTTCTGAGCAAGCTCACTGTTCTGGCCCTATAGGAAACACAGGAGAGTAGAAGAGTGCTGTTTTCTCAAAAGCAGAGTGTGTTTCTTGCAAGGCGAGCTAGCGTTTGTTTCCCAGTCCTAAACGGAGTTGAATCCCATGCAGTTTCTGGTCCTACTAGCAAGAGTTGTTTTCTGCTAAGAAGAGTCACTATTGCGCTCCCATTGCCATACACAGTGCAAATAGCACTCGCGTCTGTTCCCAGCAAGTACAGTGTATTGGACTGAAGAGAAGCTACTGTTCTGGTCAGTTTCCTAAGCAGAGTTGAACTAGATATGCCCCGTGTGTGTAGGAAGCACAGTTCTTTTGTTCTGAGCAAGCTCACTGTTCTGGCCCTATAGGAAACACAGGAGAGTAGAAGAGTGCTGTTTTCTCAAAAGCAGAGTGTGTTTCTTGCAAGGCGAGCTAGCGTTTGTTTCCCAGTCCTAAACGGAGTTGAATCCCATGCAGATTCTGGTCCTACGAGCAAGAGTTGTTTTCTGCTAAGAAGAGTCACTATTGCGCTCCCATTGCCATACACAGTGCAAATAGCACTTGCGTCTGTTCCCAGCAAGTACAGTGTATTGGACTGAAGAGAAGCTACTGTTCCTGTCAGTTTCCTAAGCAGAGTTGAACTAGATATGCCCCGTGTGTGTAGGAAGCACAGTTCTTTTGTTCTGAGCAAGCTCACTGTTCTGGCCCTATAGGAAACACAGGAGAGTAGAAGAGTGCTGTTTTCTCAAAAGCAGAGTGTGTTTCTTGCAAGGCGAGCTAGCGTTTGTTTCCCAGTCCTAAACGGAGTTGAATCCCATGCAGTTTCTGGTCCTACGAGCAAGAGTTGTTTTCTGCTAAGAAGAGTCACTATTGCGCTCCCATTGCCATACACAGTGCAAATAGCACTCGCGTCTGTTCCCAGCAAGTACAGTGTATTGGAATGAAGAGAAGCTACTGTTCTGGTCAGTTTCCTAAGCAGAGTTGAACTAGATATGCCCCGTGTGTGTAGGAAGCACAGTTCTTTTGTTCTGAGCAAGCTCACTGTTCTGGCCCTATAGGAAACACAGGAGAGTAGAAGAGTTCTGTTTTCTCAAAAGCAGAGTGTGTTTCTTGCAAGACGAGCTAGCGTTTGTTTCCCAGTCCTAAACGGAGTTGAATCCCATGCAGTTTCTGGTCCTACGAGCAAGAGTTGTTTTCTGCTAAGAAGAGTCACTATTGCGCTCCCATTGCCATACACAGTGCAAATAGCACTCGCGTCTGTTCCCAGCAAGTACAGTGTATTGGACTGAAGAGAAGCTACTGTTCTGGTCAGTTTCCTAAGCAGAGTTGAACTAGATATGCCCCGTGTGTGTAGGAAGCACAGTTCTTTTGTTCTGAGCAAGCTCACTGTTCTGGCCCTATAGGAAACACAGGAGAGTAGAAGAGTGCTGTTTTCTCAAAAGCAGAGTGTGTTTCTTGCAAGGCGAGCTAGCGTTTGTTTCCCAGTCCTAAACGGAGTTGAATCCCATGCAGATTCTGGTCCTACGAGCAAGAGTTGTTTTCTGCTAAGAAGAGTCACTATTGCGCTCCCATTGCCATACACAGTGCAAATAGCACTCGCGTCTGTTCCCAGCAAGTACAGTGTATTGGACTGAAGAGAAGCTACTGTTCTGGTCAGTTTCCTAAGCAGAGTTGAACTAGATATGCCCCGTGTGTGTAGGAAGCACAGTTCTTTGGTTCTGAGCAAGCTCACTGTTCTGGCCCTATAGGAAACACAGGAGAGTAGAAGAGTGCTGTTTTCTCAAAAGCAGAGTGTGTTTCTTGCAAGGCGAGCTAGCGTTTGTTTCCCAGTCCTAAACGGAGTTGAATCCCATGCAGTTTCTGGTCCTACGAGCAAGAGTTGTTTTCTGCTAAGAAGAGTCACTATTGCGCTCCCATTGCCATACACAGTGCAAATAGCACTCGCGTCTGTTCCCAGCAAGTACAGTGTATTGGACTGAAGAGAAGCTACTGTTCTGGTCAGTTTCCTAAGCAGAGTTGAACTAGATATGCCCCGTGTGTGTAGGAAGCACAGTTCTTTTGTGCTGAGCAAGCTCACTGTTCTGGCCCTATAGGAAACACAGGAGAGTAGAAGAGTGCTGTTTTCTCAAAAGCAGAGTGTGTTTCTTGCAAGGCGAGCTAGCGTTTGTTTCCCAGTCCTAAACGGAGTTGAATCCCATGCAGATTCTGGTCCTACGAGCAAGAGTTGTTTTCTGCTAAGAAGAGTCACTATTGCGCTCCCATTGCCATACACAGTGCAAATAGCACTCGCGTCTGTTCCCAGCAAGTACAGTGTATTGGACTGAAGAGAAGCTACTGTTCTGGTCAGTTTCCTAAGCAGAGTTGAACTAGATATGCCCCGTGTGTGTAGGAAGCACAGTTCTTTTGTTCTGAGCAAGCTCACTGTTCTGGCCTTATAGGAAACACAGGAGAGTAGAAGAGTGCTGTTTTCTCAAAAGCAGAGTGTGTTTCTTGCAAGGCGAGCTAGCGTTTGTTTCCCAGTCCTAAACGGAGTAGAATCCCATGCAGTTTCTGGTCCTACGAGCAAGAGTTGTTTTCTGCTAAAAGAGTCACTATTGCGCTCCCATTGCCATACACAGTGCAAATAGCACTCGCGTCTGTTCCCAGCAAGTACAGTGTATTGGACTGAAGAGAAGCTACTGTTCTGGACAGTTTCCTAAGCAGAGTTGAACTAGATATGCCCCGTGTGTGTAGGAAGCACAGTTCTTTGGTTCTGAGCAAGCTCACTGTTCTGGCCCTATAGGAAACACAGGAGAGTAGAAGAGTGCTGTTTTCTCAAAAGCAGAGTGTGTTTCTTGCAAGGCGAGCTAGCGTTTGTTTCCCAGTCCTAAACGGAGTTGAATCCCATGCAGTTTCTGGTCCTACGAGCAAGAGTTGTTTTCTGCTAAGAAGAGTCACTATTGCGCTCCCATTGCCATACACAGTGCAAATAGCACTCGCGTCTGTTCCCAGCAAGTACAGTGTATTGGACTGAAGAGAAGCTACTGTTCTGGTCAGTTTCCTAAGCAGAGTTGAACTAGATATGCCCCGTGTGTGTAGGAAGCACAGTTCTTTGGTTCTGAGCAAGCTCACTGTTCTGGCCCTATAGGAAACACAGGAGAGTAGAAGAGTGCTGTTTTCTCAAAAGCAGAGTGTGTTTCTTGCAAGGCGAGCTAGCGTTTGTTTCCCAGTCCTAAACGGAGTTGAATCCCATGCAGATTCTGGTCCTACGAGCAAGAGTTGTTTTCTGCTAAGAAGAGTCACTATTGCGCTCCCATTGCCATACACAGTGCAAATAGCACTCGCGTCTGTTCCCAGCAAGTACAGTGTATTGGACTGAAGAGAAGCTACTGTTCTGGTCAGTTTCCTAAGCAGAGTTGAACTAGATATGCCCCGTGTGTGTAGGAAGCACAGTTCTTTTGTTCTGAGCAAGCTCACTGTTCTGGCCCTATAGGAAACACAGGAGAGTAGAAGAGTGCTGTTTTCTCAAAAGCAGAGTGTGTTTCTTGCAAGGCGAGCTAGCGTTTGTTTCCCAGTCCTAAACGGAGTAGAATCCCATGCAGTTTCTGGTCCTACGAGCAAGAGTTGTTTTCTGCTAAGAAGAGTCACTATTGCGCTCCCATTGCCATACACAGTGCAAATAGCACTCGCGTCTGTTCCCAGCAAGTACAGTGTATTGGACTGAAGAGAAGCTACTGTTCTGGTCAGTTTTTTAAGCAGAGTTGAACTAGATATGCCCCGTGTGTGTAGGAAGCACAGTTCTTTGGTTCTGAGCAAGCTCACTGTTCTGGCCCTATAGGAAACACAGGAGAGTAGAAGAGTGCTGTTTTCTCAAAAGCAGAGTGTGTTTCTTGCAAGGCAAGCTAGCGTTTGTTTCCCAGTCCTAAATGGAGTTGAATCCCATGCAGTTTCTGGTCCTACGAGCAAGAGTTGTTTTCTGCTTAGAAGAGTCAGTATTGCGCTCCCATTGCCATACACAGTGCAAATAGCAGTCGCGTCTGTTCCCAGCAAGTACAGTGTATTGGACTGAAGAGAAGCTACTGTTCTGGTCAGTTTCCTAAGCAGAGTTGAACTAGATATGCCCCGTGTGTGTAGGAAGCACAGTTCTTTTGTTCTGAGCAAGCTCACGGTTCTGGCCCTATAGGAAACACACGAGAGTAGAAGAGTGCTGTTTTCTCAAAAGCAGAGTGTGTTTCTTGCAAGGCGAGCTAGCGTTTGTTTCCCAGTCCTAAACGGAGTTGAATCCCATGCAGATTCTGGTCCTACGAGCAAGAGTTGTTTTCTGCTAAGAAGAGTCACTATTGCGCTCCCATTGCCATACACAGTGCAAATAGCACTCGCGTCTGTTCCCAGCAAGTACAGTGTATTGGACTGAAGAGAAGCTACTGTTCTGGTCAGTTTCCTAAGCAGAGTTGAACTAGATATGCCCCGTGTGTGTAGGAAGCACAGTTCTTTTGTTCTGAGCAAGCTCACTGTTCTGGCCCTATAGGAAACACAGGAGAGTAGAAGAGTGCTGTTTTCTCAAAAGCAGAGTGTGTTTCTTGCAAGGCGAGCTAGCGTTTGTTTCCCAGTCCTAAACGGAGTTGAATCCCATGCAGATTCTGGTCCTACGAGCAAGAGTTGTTTTCTGCTAAGAAGAGTCACTATTGCGCTCCCATTGCCATACACAGTGCAAATAGCACTTGCGTCTGTTCCCAGCAAGTACAGTGTATTGGACTGAAGAGAAGCTACTGTTCCTGTCAGTTTCCTAAGCAGAGTTGAACTAGATATGCCCCGTGTGTGTAGGAAGCACAGTTCTTTTGTTCTGAGCAAGCTCACTGTTCTGGCCCTATAGGAAACACAGGAGAGTAGAAGAGTGCTGTTTTCTCAAAAGCAGAGTGTGTTTCTTGCAAGGCGAGCTAGCGTTTGTTTCCCAGTCCTAAACGGAGTTGAATCCCATGCAGTTTCTGGTCCTACGAGCAAGAGTTGTTTTCTGCTAAGAAGAGTCACTATTGCGCTCCCATTGCCATACACAGTGCAAATAGCACTCGCGTCTGTTCCCAGCAAGTACAGTGTATTGGAATGAAGAGAAGCTACTGTTCTGGTCAGTTTCCTAAGCAGAGTTGAACTAGATATGCCCCGTGTGTGTAGGAAGCACAGTTCTTTTGTTCTGAGCAAGCTCACTGTTCTGGCCCTATAGGAAACACAGGAGAGTAGAAGAGTTCTGTTTTCTCAAAAGCAGAGTGTGTTTCTTGCAAGACGAGCTAGCGTTTGTTTCCCAGTCC